>NW_010536815.1:103539-109663 GCF_000687285.1 Phaethon lepturus | reverse complement strand
GGGGGGCGTGGAGAGGGGCACAGAGAGGGAGAGACTGACTGCTTGGTGTCACATTATCCTCCCCTCTTTTAAGTTGAAAACAAGGATCCTTACATTATCAGGTTTCACACAGAATCTGCACCCAGAAAAAAACCTAAAAGATCAGAATGTTGAAACAGACATCCAGATTTTTCTTCTGCAACACACTGAAAGGCAGTGGATGGAAGGAAGGAAATAATTTCTTTCCTACTGCTGCTCTGATTACTACTTATATACCACTTAGTGAAGAATTTGTCATACTTGACATAAGTTGTGACTGTATCGGACAGTGATAGTAACTGAAATACCAGCTGCCGATTCATGAGTCAATGATGTATTTTTGTCTCTACAGGTTACAGAGGACATACCCACCCACCCCACACCCCCCACCTACCAACCAACCAACAACCACAAAAACCCCCAAACAGGTGAAAATTCTATGCCAAATTAACTTCCTGGAACAAAAATGCAAAAATAATTTCCATTAGAAAATCCCCCTCCTTGGCTTCTCCACACCTCAAAAAACATATTTATCAGGAAAAAAAATGGAATGGCAGTTGCATACAGGAAAAAAAGTTTGACTTTTCTGTCATGTTCAAAACAGGAATGTTCTCAAAGCCACTGCCAAGCCTGCATAAAGGATACCTCTTTCTTTCTATCACGGAACAGAGCTAAACAATAAGAATTGATGGAGTGTACCTTTTTTGGAAGAAATTTCTTGCCAGTTTTACAAATGCTGAGGTTCAAGAAAATAGCTTTGTTTCATTTCTCCAGAAAAAAAGTTTTCTGTAGACTTCCTGATCAGCTCCCATAACTCTTGTATCACACTCAGGCAACCTCAGCTAAAGGCCTTGCCACTGCTCCATCTATAATTCGAAATCCTAGTATCATATGATTTCACAACTGTCTCTCATTATCTTTTACCACATAAAATCCTTGGGATGAAAGTGCCATACTTACTTAATTCAGTATTTTTTTCCAGTTATGGAGAAATATAGAGCATCTACATACCAGGTTAAGATTCCTTGGAATGTTTGAGAAGAAAGAGGATGTACATGTATAAATCATTTGAAAATGGACATGCACAGATGGTTTTAATTGACATAAGGACATGATTCATAACAGAATATGAGAAAAAAAAATCTAGTGACTTTATTTTGGTCTACTGATTAACCCTCCTGCACAATCTCTGCATGCAACTCATGTTGGGACTTAGCATTTTAAGCGCCCTGCTGACAAATTATCCAGAATTACAAATGGCTGACACCTTCATGTCATATTAATAATTTCAAGGCAGAAGCTACAAAAAAAAAAGTTTTACAGAGAATCAGATTACCCAATTTTCAAGTTACCCCCAGAATTTTAAAAATGCTCCAGACAGTATGTTGCTCTGGGTAATACACTACTACTGAGACTTGTGAGACTTGAAGCTCTGCTTAATGTTAAAGCAGCTCAGTACTTCCTACAATAGTGTTGTTTCTCATATGAGTCTGCCAAATGTGACTTTTGGGCTGATGATTCCCAAAGCAGGGGGTCTGCTTCACAAGACTTCTTCTGGAAGCTTCAGCCAAAAACATTTACCTGTTTCTAAGGAACAGACAGAGAAGAACACAGGATTTTTGTTCCTGATGAAAAAAATAATACATGAATAAGCTACCCTTATTAATTTGTTTGTGGAAAAAAAGCCTGGGATTAGGCAGGGAAGTTGTTCTGTGTCAGGCATAGTCTTTCAACTACACCTGTAAAAATCTGCCTATACTTGGCCCACCCAGACTCCTATCAAGAAAAAAATACTATTTAAGCAAGCCCAGCATGAACTGGAAGTTGCAATTGAGCTGCAAATTTCCCTGAAGACGCCTCCTATTCTCAACTTTGTAACAAGCTGCTGAGCAAAACATTTCCTGCAATTAAAATACAAGAAGATAACTTGTAATGACACTTTTTATCCTCTGTGACACTTTGGCTTAAATCTGAAGGAGGGAAGCTGTGACTGGATGCAGAATCTGGAAGTGTGAGGATGGAGACCAGCTAGAGACTGAGAAACGAAGACATTTTGTAAGAGGAACCAGGAGTGCAACTGGGGCTGCTTGGCGAAATACCAAGGATGGAACAAACACAGCAGGCGGGGGAAATTGCCCAATGGAAACATGTGTGGGAGCAGAGAAGGGAAGGCAACAAAATGTTGATACATCCCTTCAGGGGCAGGAACAGAGCTCCAGACTGCCAAATCAGTTTGTCATTAGGAGCAAACTTACCATTTAGCTTACTTCATGACACGTGAAGACATCTTCAGAGGTGTCTCCACCAACACTAGAAGCAGCGTAAACCACAAGGTTGTACAACACATCTACTTTCCAGACAACAGGAATTAGGTATGGTAAGTTAGTAGCTATTGGCAATGTTGGGCTTAGGCTACTTGAATATTTGAAAATTCTGCAGCGAGGTAGTGAGAGAATTAAATTTCTCTGGGCAATGCACAAACCAGGAGAGACTAATACTCATTTCTAACTCAGCATCTTGTCTCCTCCTGTAGCTATAAGCAAATATCTAGAGAAGCACGAAGTAATATTTCCCTCAATGCACTCTCACAATCTCCAGTGAAATGGGAAACAGGATCTTCCTGTCCCAAATCCAATGTCTCAGTGCTGTGTCTTTCATTTTTCTTCAATGAGTTTACTTGATTACTTTCAGAAGCCAAGTCAATTTTAAGCATCCACAGTGTCTCAGGCCAGAGTACTCCTTTATGTGAAGTTATTCCCTTTGGTTGGTTTTGCGCCTGCTGCTGGCCAGTTGCATTTAAAGCCCAAGCTCTTATATTGGAAGAGATAACGAGCAATGATTCCCTCGTCTGCTCCCTTCTCCGTAACATTTATCAGTTTATAGACCTTTATCTTCTTGTTTCCTAAATGATCTGCAGAGTTCTATCTATTTAATCATTCTTCATTCAAAAATGACTGTTTATTGCCTTTCTCTCTTCCTCTTTCAGTCCTATATCCTATTTAACAGAACATCAAACAGTATTAAAAAAAATATATATATATATAAATGCAGATACAATGCACAAATATGACACAAAGATTTGTATTTTTCTGAATAACTCTAAATAGGTAAGAAAATGCTGGCTTCTTGCATCTGTGCCCCATATTCAGTGTTTTCATACAGGTACTACAGATGAGCTTTAAAGAAAAAAATTTTCTTTTTAGAGGGAAGACAAGTATTCTTCTGGAAAAGCTCCAGAAAGTGAAGATATTAAATGTATAGCCCAGGTACACGTAGTGAGGGAGGCAAAGGAAGATAGTTGCTTTGACAAGAGAGAAAACAGATACTCCAAAGCAAGAAAAGAAATTTTAGTATGGTGCCAGAAAGCTTACTGAGAATATCAGTGAGAAAGGAAGCAAAATTACTCAAAGATTAACAACTGTGTTCATTCTGGAGAGATGAAATGGAGTCAGGAAAAGTAGAGGGGCTAACAAGAATAATAAATGAAAGTGTAGATTGTAAAAAAAAAACTTTGGTGTGTTTGAGGGCACAAGCATTAATGCTAAAGAATCAGAATATAAGGCTCAAAAATTTTAAGATATTTGTGTGTGCATGCATGTTTGCTTCTCTTTCTCCAAACGCATTCAGCGCCAATCAAGACCTCAAGCAGAGCATATTGGGGTGACCTTGCCAGTACCAAACCATTCAGTAAACAGCAACATCGTACCATGAAATTTCAAAAAATAGGGAATTTTTCAAGGTATTCAGAAAGCAGTGTGAAGAAAGAGGCAGCTATTACACACATTGAATCAAAAACTACTCAAACTATTCCCCGTGAACATTAGCCCTTATGGGCCTTGTGATCATGCAGGACCATCATCTTAACAAGCAAAATCTTGAACAACTAGTGCTAAAAGCATTTGAGTGGGCTCTAGAGAGCCAGTATAACAACTCTTAGAGAAAGCAGATCAAGCAAAACAACAAGATTATTACAGATTCCCTAAACAGAAATTAAATGCTAGCAGAATACCTCACAACCCTGAAAAAATAATGATCTCCAAAACAGGCAGCTTTTCACCAAAGGGCCAGTTTAGATCTTCATCTATTTAAGAGAGTTACGTACATTTTCCATCGCCGACAATGAGATCAGTCTTGGGTTCCAAGCATAGGTCCAAAATCCATTATACCAAACAACAAAAGCTGTAGCACAAAAATTACCCTGGAATGCCTATTCTGGGGGCCAAATTTAACATCTAATATTTTGACAAAGTATTCTGAAATATATTTCCAAGTTACTAGAGATAAAGAAAATTTTTAAAGGTTAGCAAACAAATACTGAAGGTATCTTTTCCAGTATAAATATTTGGGCAAATAATGCAAAAGTTCATGAAATTAAACTTCAGGAAATTTCAATCCACTTACATTGCTGATCCAAAATTTTAAAAACTTATTTTAAATCTTTCAGAGACATTTGGAGAAAGAGGATGCAGCATTTCAGATAATGTTTCACTATTACTGCAAAGGCCAGTGTTTGGGGAATGATTTACAAAAGTCCAAAGAAGCACTCGGTCACTGTTAAGACTCAAGCAGAAGTTGACTACCTAATTCCACTGTGTGCTTTTAAAAAGCTCTCTAGATATCTAGCAACCTATTGCTCCACACAGCAGCTCAAATAAAGGCTAGAAGACTATGGTCTAAGCGTTGTCAAGAGGGGAAGAAGCTGACTACTGCACTGTAGACTGCTGTGCTAACACCATCATAAAAAGACATAAAAGCCAATGCAGAGTTCTTCCTCCACAAGAGCAAGCTGAATACTAATATAGAGCAGAACTGTGAGAACACACTGAAGTGAAAAAAATAATAATCCTTGGTACCCAACACTTACCGTACAAGCTCTGATGATACAGAAACGTTGGGATGTTACTTGCATTGCTGCAAAACTAGGTGTTTTAAAGTGCATAATGTTCCTTTACATAGGACCATGCCATCTTATATAAAGCTCTGCATAGAAAAGAAATTAAATATGGTACATATCATGTTACACAAACCGTGTAACAGATGCTTCTTTTTTTTATTATTCTTGTATAAGGTTTTACTCATTCCTAATCAAATGTTTATATAACTAAAATTTGGGTTAACTTGAAATTATGTGTTTTATTTGAATTTTTGAAAGCATGCAATGCCCATAGTTGTCCTGGTGGTATTTAAAAAACTGAAGTCATTAAAATATTTTCCAGTCTAACAGGGAAGACATCAAAGTTGAAACCGCTATATGGCAACATTTTACTACTGGATGTACTGTTGCATCTGGCAGTTAAAATCCACTATCTTCTCATGCCACATAGAAAACAATATTGATCCTTCAAGTGCGATTATATAATACACAACACAAGTAACATACACCACGAGAAAATAAAAGATAACAAGAATATAGAATTAAATATATAGTATATTTGTATTTCTTTTCTACAATAAAAGAAATTAAATAGATTAAAAGGAATTAAATGGATTTTATAGTTTTTAAAAAGTAAAAGCAAGAAAGCTTGCTGGCATGAAGATTCTTAACCAGAATTTAAATTAAAAGTATCAAATTATTTAAGGCAGTGATAGCAAAAGGGAACCTTTTCCCAAGTCATCCTCTCTTGAATCTTTGGAGGTCAGTGTACTTTTATAAGTTCAAAATTGCCAAAGTAATGTTTCCCAGAAGTTTTTAATGATTGTTTGAATCATGATGGTGTAACAGTTAGAGATTTTTTTGAAGTGTCAATCTTCTCTTCAAGAACTCAAGCTAAAAAGCTTATCAAGTAGGCTAATAGAGCAACTGTTGGCTAAGGGTCACTTAAATGACAAGTAGACAAGAAAATAGAAGATATCATGTAGCTGTGACATTCTGCCTTCTACCATGGGGTCTAACGCTCATTGTGAGGGTATGGCACCTGCAGCAAAAGGGCCTGCACAGTAGATGTTACTTAAGGTATCTAATCTAATAATCCACCACATATTTGGCTTTCAGCTTTAGAGGCCTAGACTTGTTGGCACTGGTAAGCCAGCCTGTGTTATTCTTAGCTGTTTTCTTGAGATGAACAATGAAGGGAAGTCAAGCAATGATTTATTCTTAAAATTACAA
>NW_010536815.1:102128-103508 GCF_000687285.1 Phaethon lepturus | reverse complement strand
AAAGAGTGCCCAAGCAAGGGAGAAGAATCTGTGCATGTGCCTGTCAGGACGGCTGTGCATCTGCTTTCCAACTGCTTGTAACCAGCATGCTCCAGAAGAGTTGAGTTTGTACCTTGGCTTCAAGCTTCTGAACAACCCTGCTCCACTTACACCCCCCTGGACCACACCACTAAGCTCTTCTAGGTAATGTGCCCACCATAGTACTGCCCAAAACAAATTTACTTCAGTTCCAAACATAACCTTCCAATAAATTATTATTTTTTAGAAAGATTTCCTTCTCTAAATGTAAATGAAAGCTACTATAAGTAAGAAAGATGATGATTTTGTAATGATATAAAATCATCAGTGAGTTATATCTGTTCCGTACTCTTTCCAGGGACGGTACGAATATTTTGGAAATAACCTGGTAAGTGTATCGTATCATTTCAGCAGATAGAAAACCCCATCCCTTGCCAAAGTCAGTAACCATGTGGCATTTATACAACAGTACACATGGTACATGCCTGCAATCCCATGATTGAAGCAAAGAAAAACCAGAAGCACCCAAGCTGTAAAGTTCAAATGCAGACTTCCCCCAAATTTAAGCATAGCAGAAGCCAGATATTGTTTCAACACAATAGGAGGTTTGGAGCCAGCTGCAAAGTTTGGCTATATAAATGACTGTTTGTGAAATTCAAGCGTTTTCATGAACTAGGCTTTGGTTTGATCCACAAGCAAGATACGGACTAGCCATAAAAGTTCAGATACGAATTTGTGCCCAAGTCAAGACTTACTTGATCCAAAGCGTGCAAAAACTGACACTAATTTTGCTCTGTAGTGCAGCTGACTCAAAGAGCAGAAAATGCCCTTCAGATGAATGTGAATATGTAGTTCTCTCTTGTAAAATTGCACAATTGTGATGTAAAAATTGGCAGTGTGACAGACTCCACAACAACCCTTAGAAAATTGCTCCAATGGTAACAAAAAATGCACATCATCTTTCTAATCTAAACTTATCCAGGTCCCAACCTGCAGTCACCGGATCTTCTGACAGCTTTCTCTGTTTGATTGGTGATCCAAATTTTCAAGTTTTATTCACCTTATAAGTATGCATCAGCAATGACCGAAGTACCCAGTAAGCTTCTTATAGTCAGGCTAAACAATATAAACATAAATACAAAACAATCCATCCTTGATCCTGACATTTGTTTTCTGATCAGCTTTTGACCTTCCAACCTGAATTCTTGATGCTTGGGCACACTAAAGCCCAATAGCCACTGCATCAAGACCAAATAAAATGTGCCTTGAGATTCCTTTGCTTATTTGTGTACGGATCGTATCAGCTCTTTTGGCCACAGCAGTAGTCCAGAAGGTAGCAATCAGTTATTATCCATTTTGATT
>NW_010536815.1:60269-102097 GCF_000687285.1 Phaethon lepturus | reverse complement strand
CTCTTTCCAAGTCGGAGACCCCTCTCCTGTAATTACAGCTGTCCCTTGGCTAGGAGCTGTAGGAAGTATTTGGCCATATTCAGACCTACTATTTGTTGCATCCAGATGACCGTATGATATAGATTTTCCTTTCTTGCTAATCACTCCCCAGCCTTTATGTCACTATTTACACCATCAATAAAGCTTTTGCATTTTATTCCAGCACATTGATATAGGTAAATGTTAGACATAATGTCAATGCAAATCAACTAGGATTAATACCCTTTGCAGATAATATCTTGCTTATGGTTGTGGAGGAAGATGGCATTTTCACCAGGATGAGGACAACAACATGACCTTAGAAACTTTTTTAAAACTCCAAAACCCTCCAGCAATATAGTCTGCCAAGTTCTAAGGTCAGAGTCTCTCATTGAGGAGAAGATATGGAACGAGACAGGCACTGAGAATTTTGCAAAGTTCTCAGGTTACTTTGTCATTCTTCCAATTCTCCTTTTCCAACCCTCCATCCAACATTATGGGATGAAACCATCTGAAGGAATGAGTTGGAAAAGTCTGAAGGATAACTTGAAACTCTTCTTGGCCTCTGGAAAATTCTGAAATCCCTCCTATTTAATTACACCACAGCTTGTATAACACTTTGGCTGCATTTCCTTCTCTGCTTTGTTTTGTTTGTGTTACTAAGAATATTTGCATGAAAACAGGATATTTGTTTATTAAGAGTTCATTATCTCCTGCTGTGTATTCCCCACTTTAAGTCATATTCCTTAACATTTATTAGCAAAAGGAGACCATAAATCCTGTTTCCCGTAAATGTGCCTAATAATAAAATGAGCAAAGAAACCGAAGTGGAGAGATTCGGGGAGAAAGTAAGAGAGAGAAAGTGAGATGGAGACACTAGATGATACATACTGTAAGTATAACTTGTGTTTTCCAGGGGCAATGGCCTAGATTGTTCCCCATGCTGTGTGAACTTTTCTTTAGTATTTTTTATCCACCCTTCCATTCCCAAGCAGTCATTCCTCAAACTGGGCAGACACACATGGAAGTCCTACCTTACCATCAGAAAGCAGGTGAATAACTCTCCATCGCCCCTTTTATTTCTACTGTTTTTTTCTAAAAAGAATGCCAACCTATAGAAATATGCAACATGGGAAAGAAGTATTCACATTGCCCACACAGCTGGCACCCTAGATAGGGAGCAGCAGAAGAAAAGATTGTGTTTGCCAAGAAAGGACTAAGCAAGCCTCAAGTACAGTCTTAGGTTTAGCTTCATACCATCTTCTCATTTATCATTTTCCTTCAAAATATGGTTTGCATTTTCAAGATGTACTAGATTGATAGATTCTCACATGACTGAACATGTTTACAATTTTGCAGGCTTTTTTTAGCACTAAAATCTGCAATGATCTACAAGTAGTTGGCTAGAGAAAATGACTGAGGAACTATTCTGAAGTGCTAAGCAATGGCCCAAAGCATTAACATACACAACACACACCCAGAGGATTTCCACTTACCCTTTAGCAGGATAAAAATGGAGATAACATGCAGTTGCTAACCACTTTCAGGGCTAGACATTTATAAGTTTGGGGACATTCTTCTTCCAAATAGGAATCTAGGCATAAGAAAAAGATGTAAGAAAAGGACTGGGAATGATTCCACAACTCTGGCATTCAGTACAATCAGTATTATATGATCATATCTTCAGAGATGTGAGGCAAACAAAAACCATCTAAAAATAGGATAAATATTGCCTTTTAGAAATTGGGTGATAAGCTTCATTGGGTGTTAAAATGCATCTATCTATGCTGGTCCCAGCTAGCATAAAACCAAGGACCGACTTACTAAAATTTAAGAGTGGTATTTTAAATGCTATCTAAGAATGAATTATTTTTATTGGTTTCACAAGAAGCTGGCATGTCAGTTTTATCTCTTTCTCTTTCCTTTGTCTTTCTTGAAGCATTATTTTGTTTTGTCTAAAGTTAGATCCAAGTTGATCTGTCCTTTTACACCCAAACCACATATTTTCACTGATGTAGGGGTGAATTCTGCAGCTACACCAAATATCTCCTCAACTTGTGGAAGTATCACATACACAAAGTGAGTTTTAAAATTCTGCCATTTAAAACTCCCACTGGTACAGGGAGCCTGAGGAGAGAAAATAAGAAACTGGGCAGTTATGTATCAGCCCAAATATATCAGTGACATTCTTGGCACCTGTTTTCCTGTGATGTTTGTTAGCTTCTTCAGGTCTATTCGAAGTGTTACAATGGACCAAATCCCAAGCTAAGTTTTTCAACATGCTGTCTCTCAAAGTATCCAGTACTAAATGCAAACACCACCATGTTAGACAAATATTGAATTAACCCACTTCCTAGAAAGATCAATTGCTAGAGATAGGCTTAAACTCTGAAATGATGAGCCTTTGTCTTTTTGTCCTCCTACACAAAGAATGTAACACAATTCTCAGAAAATGAACACTTTTTTCCTAATAACATGAGTATCATTCTTTTGGTTTCTTATGTGTGAAATCAACACTTTCATAAGCAATCCTAAATGATGGGCTCAGTGCAAGAAACTAAATTCCTTACTTTCTTGAAAATTACAAATACTAGGAAGTAACAGAACATAAAAAAGCACAAGCTAAGTGCCTACAAAACACCTGAAACATAAGCATATATACAACTACAATCCATGGTCTAGACATGGGTCATGAATGCAGCTCTCCATTATTTGGTTCTGTAGTACCCACTATTCAGCATCATGCCTACTTCTTTTATCATGTTCAGGTAATCAATCTCAAACACTGTCCATCTTGTTTGTGAGAGACGGTCTCCCACACGGGGAGACAGCACCCGGGATGAACTCCTCTTGGGAGGAAAACGGACACACAAGGTGTTGCAGTGAATTCCAGTAGCTACTCCAGTACATACAGCTGGGTCATCATGACCATGCTTTTGCTTCACAGCTTAAAAAGCTTGCAAAAAACTAACCTCCTGTGGAGATTAACTGTGGGATCTAAACTGTCTCTTGTTCCATTTGCTCCCTTCAGGAGGGCTGAGAGCAAGACCCCTACTGACAGTTTCGTACCTTTAGTGGTCTTTCCATGCTCACTAGGACATAGGCAGAAAGGTATAGGCTAAAAAACCATGAATTGCTCAAATTTTAATCAGAGACTTGACAACCTGCCAGACCATCCCAGAATTGGTAAGGAATCAAAAGGTCTTAAATCATGTTTTAGACACAGGCTTTAAATCATTTGGACTTTACGTTTATTATAAACTACATGCTTTGTATTTTTATATATAAAACTCCATCAGTAACAACTCGAGCCAAAGACTCGCTAAAACCAAATTATTCCCATGCCTAGAAGTGCAGATTTTTTAACCGTATTAGAACAGAATTTGAACAAAAGAAGTCATAGCACTATTCCAAAATTGCAATTGGCAAATTTTAGAGACAAAAAATTGTCAGTCTCAAATACCTGCTGTGAGATTCCTAATTCCATATTTATACTACTAAAATACAATGCACTTTCAGAAGCAAACTCCACACGTTCCTCTGTGCATAGAGGTCCAAAGAACTTGAATAATCCTTATTTAGTATAATCTCAGCTTTACAATTCTTGCTATTTTCCACTGTAAGGCTACAAAGTGCTAACTATTACGTCTGATGTATCTTGTTGGGAATTTGGGACCTGCATGACTTATGTTAAATAATATTTGGTTATTTCATATTTTTCTTGGACTTACCTACACATTTGCCTTGGTGCCAGAATGAGGAGAAAATTAAAAAATATTTTAAGAGATCCCAGTTCTCAAACCATTTAAGTTACAGTCCTGAATAAAACATTCAGGAGTCATTACTTGATTCCAGCAAAAGGAGGTCAACATGGTACATGCAGACATGGAAGTAGGTGCCATATTTTATTTCAGAAAGATTAACAGCCATCATAACCAGAGAAAGCAGATTCCTTTGCACTGTGACATGAATGGCAGAGATTGCGGCTATGACATAGGCCAAGATGTAACAACACACATTTTTGCCTGGATGCTCACCCACAACTTCTGGATCAGCATCAAGTCATCAGCATATTAAGCCCAGACCTTACAGCAGGATCTGCTTGTGCAGACTGCTATTCCTGTGTGGCATCTCATTAAGTTCAATGGGACTGTACATTGGATAAGGGTTCAGTGCAAGATCAGAGCTTTGATTGCAAGCTCTTTGCAGCAACAAGGTTGTCTAATTCCATGTTTTATAAAGTGCTGGGAACATCTATAAAACTATAGAAAAGCATAATAAATAAAGTGACAACAGAAGCAATAAAACAAGGCTAGTGGATGCAAGCAGTCAGTAGAAAAACAGCAATGTTGGATGCAGTAACCAACTACCATATACATAGCTACTGGAAACCATACGAGTCATATCAGACAGCAGCAAACACACCTCTTCTGTAAAGCATACTCATCCTAACATTTTGCCAGGTTTGTTTTATTTTCCTATACCATTATGCATCAGCTAATCCATGTGCGCAATGTAACCCAGCTTCATGCATTATCAGCCTTTTTTACTACATAAAACTTAATCCAGGGAGTTAGGTGGCATGCAACCCAGTTAGGATTTCCTCCTGTATATACTATTCTCAAAGTGGCTGACAATGTTTGACTGTAGAGGGAACAGTCAAATAAACAGGGATGTTACTCATTGTAGAGGGAACAGTCAAATAAACAGGGATGTTACTCATTGTAACAGGATGTTACCTGTTTAACCAAAGAAAATAGCGTCTTGTTGGTGGTTTTACTACTTACGTATTTGCACACAATGGAAGATTTAGCAAGCAGAATTAATCTGTGTGTTTATGATGATCAGGTAGAAAAAGTCTAAAATTCCTCTACAAAGATCTACTCACAACCTACAACATTTTTGTGAATACCCACCACTTTGTCCACTAATTCAGATCCACTCCCCCAATGCTTTTCACTATGTCAATCAAATGCATAAAGAGTCAACAGTAGAAGTTTAGAAGAACCCAATGTTCTCTTCAGACAGGTAATGAATGTGTACATGTCTCTTCACCTGAAACAGTATTTCAGCAGAGAACTCCTGGAAGCTGGCAGAGCTCCTTTAGTAGCCAGATGAGGAAACCTAAACTGACCCATGTAAGAAGGGAATGTTTGTTCTGTTTATATTAGATAGGAGACCAAGGGAGAGAGTCAGATTCATATTTAGAATTTCCCAATGTTTGGAAACACTGTTCCAGTGTTTGGAGTTTTTACCTCTGACCTGTCTCTAATCAAGGTGTACATATATACATCAAATCAGGTTCTACAAAAAACTATCACTAAAATACTTAATGGAGAATAGAGTAGCTTTGATTTTATATTTTTCTACAGGTTTCTTTCCTGTATCTTGCAAACCGGTGGCAAAATAGAGATAAACTTGAGGGCTTTCATTGAGAAAGATTTTATTCTTTAAGACAGCTTCAAGTTTCTTAATCATTCAAAATCACATTAGAAAAAATGGCAATACAGATCCCAAACTGGGTACAAATATGCAATCTCAGAAGTTGAAGCTAGAACCCTCTAAAAACAATCACTACTAAGGATAAGCAGATAGAATTACATTATCATGCATTACAGACCAACAAGAAGAGTCTTTAAGGGTGAAAATTTGCTGCTGAGAACCCAAAGTCCACACACTAAGCATGTGAGGGGCAGGACTATGGGGCTTTCTGATTTTTTTGTTTGGCTGCTTGTTTGTTAAACTTTGGACCAGTCAGGCCTCATGGCCTGAAAGCCCTATAGCAGCTGGAGTGCATTAGCTGCAGTGCTGGAGTGTATCTTACAGCAGTTTCATCTGAAAGGAATCCAATCCATCTGCTCCAAGATCACTTGCCAATGCATATCAAAGCAAGGTAAATGGGGACAAGTAGGAGATTCTCTTCAAAAGAGCACTCCTGAGATGAACTAAAACATGCAGGTAGATGCTCCCCGTGCATATTCTTTGAAAAACACATTGCAATGTGGAGACTGGCAGAGTTCATTGACTCACAGAATATTTTCTAGTGGTTTGCAGGGACAATGCCATCATTGGTATGGCCTTGCTATTTAAAATAACACTAATAAATCGTATCAATAGAAAACTAAGGTAACATTATTCTTTCTCTATAATGCAGTGTTTCCACATACCAACTGGTCTGGCTTCACCAACATGTCTGCTATGTAAATGCAAATGGAAACAAGAGATAGTCCAAGCAACTATGAAATGAATAAACTGATCAGATACATAATCCTTGTGTTAAGTTATGATCACATTAGGAAAAACTCTGAGAAGTCTTACCCTAAGCGATTCCTACACCATTTCCTTTCAAGCTTCCTCGCAAATGACGTGTGTTATGGCAGGAGACTACACATTTACCTTGATTTACTTAGCCTAATCTAAGAAAAAAAAGAATAATATTTTATAGTCAAGCAATGTGATGTAATGAAGTAAATTGTCTCCCTGTAGGCATTAGCATGTAAAAGGAAATATAACAGTGAGGGGTTTTTTAAATTAAAGGGAAACTGAAAATTTCTCATATGCCCTTTTCCGTAAAATCTAAACATCTGCTTAAGATCGTGATGCAGTAACACACTAGGTCTGCAGCTTTCATAGTTATGAATAAATGTACCTTAAAAAACAATACCGTAAAATCCATTCCTCCTCCATTTGCCTGCCAAATTCAGAGTTCAAAAATCTCTGACCTGGGTCCTCTAATCAGTTTCTGGCCCTCTTGCCTCCCTTGGGAGCTGCAAAGGTGGAGGGAGCTGGCCACAGCCAGCACTGCTCCCTCCTCTTGCAGAGGAGTCATCACTGGCACACGTGTGCCAGATCCAGAAACGCGCTGTGCTTCCTGCTCTCAGCCCTGACAAAGAGAGAGATGTTGGAGGAAACGGGAGACACAGTTAGGCTGCGTCCAAGGCAGCAAAGCTCAGGTAGTGGATCCCCTTGGAGGACTGAAACGTGTCTGTGCAGCTCAAACCTCCTGTGCATTGTTTGGTAAGCAAGAATCACAGACAGCAACGACGTCTGGAGTCAAAAATCACCTGATCTAAAGAACATCGTTGATCTGTCTATGGTCAAAGATATCCCCCAAATACACTATCAAGGGCTTAATAGGTATGAAAGCCTGAAAATTACTTTCAGTGTACTTCATGATATTAAAAAGAACAATTGCACCAAATAGAGCCTTGAATCCAATTAGACAGAACTATTAGCTGTATTTCAGCATCTTTCTGCTCAGGTTATGCTTTATGAACCGAAATGAAAATCTCCTCACAATTGCTTTTCAGACATATCCTATGCATACTGTTTGTCCTACTCCCATCTCACAAATACATAGATGAAGGCAAAGCAATACTTTGTACTTTGCTTGCGTGCTCACAAGAAACAAAAAGGAAATTGAAAAAAGAATTGGATTTTACTTATTTGTGAGCTAGTCACAGATGAAATATCAATTTAACTCACTGTCCTTACAATGAGACAAGGACTATGGTCCTTGTTACCTGGGACTGTGAAGCAAGTTTGTGGAACTATTTTAAAACTCTACTTCAGAATTATTCATGATAGCTTAATTTAGAATTGGCTTAGTCAGTGACATTTCTGCACATTATTTCATGGATCATAGCTGTGCACCAAGGTAAATGAATTGAAAGATACTTCATTTGATGTTTAATATCAACATACCTTATGAATATTACAGTATTCAAGCAGCTGGCTTAACAAGAAACACCTTTAAGTTTGGAAGGCTTTTTAGCTGAGTCCATTTTGTTTATCTTTGATAAATTATTTCTGATTAGTTATTTAGTATGAGTTATAAAGTTATCAGCTCTTCACGAAAGGACTAACCCCCCAAACCTGCATATTTTTTCAAGGGGGTGGGTGTATTTCTTTATTGTATTCCACTTCGTTCTCTTTTGTTTCATTTTTTCCCGGTAGAAGATTCTGCCAAATATTTCAAAGCCCTTCTTGGCAAGTAGCAAAATAATTTGGACACAGTATACTGCAATTAGAATTTTTTTGGCAGGTTTCATATTTTGGATGCTGATGAGAAGAGTATCAGTTTTAACATACTTGACCAGTTCATCATTTCAGATAATTGGTGGTATTGCCACACAGTACCATTGCTACAGATTGTGTTTGCTTAAAAAATCAGCAAGGACACACATCCCAATTTCTATGTTTTTTTAAATGAAGATAACATTAAATAAATCAGTTTTTCTCCCCCCATCTGTCACTCACTCAAACCAAACTCATAATATCTTATTTCTCTCCCTAACCTTTTGTGTCAGAAAACTGTTTCTTACTCTCCAGAATGTAATATCATGTCACTTATTATACAAGAAAAGGCTGTAATCCACATGGAAGAACACATTTGCATTGCTGTCATTAGAGGCCAAATTCAATTATTTCTTCTTTTGCTTGGCTTTGGCACCACAAAAATCCATGTACATCCCACTAAGACAATTTTTTTGGATGGCAAGGGGTTGAGGATGAGGGTTGTGACCTTATGCAGGTTTCTGCACTCCAGAAGTCATTCAAAGTTTTTATTGGATCCTGTCCTAAATTTGTGTCAGCACTTCCTTTATAAATTCTTATTTTGATACGGATTATAAACTGCTCATAAAAAATCCTTCCTAGACTAAAAGTCTGTTTTGTTGGGATGGGGGGTGTTAAGTGCCAGACTTGATGATTTGGTCTTTCTAGACCCTAAGATTATAAGTAAAACATACCTTGTGAGAGTTCAGAAACACTTTCTACCAGTCAGAGACTTGTTCTCTTTATGCTTTACAGTTAAAGTATTAGGCAAGCTGTTTGCTGGAGTTTTTATTTCCCCTGCATTGCTCTTCCAATAAAAACTTCCAATGAAACCATCAGTAACAGACCACAATGCAAGACATGCCATTATACACATTTCTTCCCCCTGCTAGGAAAAATCCTAATGGTTTGTGTTATTTCTTCCTCACAGAGTTATCACCTTCTGAGAGAAAAAACTCATAAAACTAAATCAGGGTCAGAGAGCACTGAGGTGAAAAAGGGGTCGAGGTTCATGTCCTAACAGTCAGGGAGAGTTGCTTTTCTTAAACTTTCTGTCTACGCTGTGGTATTTCACAATAAAATAAAACTGCGTTTTTACCTGTCACTGTGGACAACATTGCTCAGGAGCCAGCACCTAGCTTGCAAGCATCCTCAGTTCCTCATGGCCATCCCTAACACATGCCATGATTCTTTCTGCAAGTGGAGTTGTATTGAATAGACCTTCACAATAAGGATAGGAATAACTGAGACCGTTTTAAAAACCTAGCTTTTTCCCCACTCTTTTGTTCTCCTGTGCCTAGAAAGAACGCATTTGGTCTCTGAAGGCAAAACTTGGTCCGTTAACCACCATAACCAGTGATTTCTCCAAAATGGCCTCACTGTCGATGACCTCACATTGCAGAGCAACCCAAGGAAGCAAGCTGGACTTTCTCAGTGCACTTCTTAGTCATCAAGTAGCTTTGCTCTTTGCGTATCTGTCCTCTGCACTCTATTAAGCACCATTAGTACGTTTGAGGAAAATGCACATAGCCCTCTGTGTAAGCTGCATATTGCCTGCCCACCAAAATGTGCTTGACAGACAACATGGCAATACACAGAAGTCACATGCAACACCTCCAGGAATGACCAACTGCCTCCATGAATCCTCAAAGAACACAGGCACATCTTAGCAACTTGAAAAGTTCAAAGCTAATAATAACTTTTAAGGACAAAAGTCCATTATGGAAAATGCTACGGAAAGCTGACACT
Source organism: Phaethon lepturus (assembly GCF_000687285.1). NCBI lineage: Eukaryota > Metazoa > Chordata > Aves > Phaethontiformes > Phaethontidae > Phaethon > Phaethon lepturus. The sequence continues at coordinate 92,275 of NW_010536815.1, read as the reverse complement.
GATAAAGATGAAGTTTTATAAGAAACAAGAAGAAAAACCCACAAGAATGCATAATGCTGTTCACAGAATTGCACTGAATTTAGTTTTCTGGAAGCACCAAACTAGAGTCATGTGTTGCAGGGAGAGCCATCCATGCGGTCTCTGGTGGTGTTTTCACAATTATAGTAAATAATTTGATGTGAGTGTTCCTGACAATGTTGGTGGCTGAGTATTGCAGAAGCTGCATAACGCTTTATTGATGATTTGCAGAAACCCTTGTATGTTTATATCTTCAGCAGACCATCAAATCCAAGAAACACTTTGGTCAGTTTAATAATTATCCTGCAAAGTAAAGTAATGCTGCCGTTATCAAGGATGCTAGCTTCTGCTTAATGACTTAAATTAGCTTTCATTCTTTGGGGTGACAGATGTGCTTGAACATTACACAGAATACATTACTTCCATAATGTATCGATCTCTGTTGCTTTCATCACCGTATCCACACCAGCTATTTATGTCAATCTGAATAACTGGTTACATTTATGCCTATCTGCAGTGGCTGCATGAGGACTTATGATTTCAAGAAAGCTTGTGAATCTTGCTCATTGTATTCTGCATCTTCTATTTCATCAGCTCTATTTAACGGTATTTGCTTCTTAAAGTAAAGCAAAGATCTTATTTTTTTTTAATCTGTTATTGAATATTAACACTTCACTAAAACTCTCAGATTTTTTTTTGTTGACCTTCTGCAAGGGAGTGGTTTCCATTAACAGAATTCACATTTTAGGGAGCTGAGAGAATCTTAGATTGCAAATTAGCACCATCACATACAATCAATAGGAAAAAACCCACATATTTAAAGTAGATACATTCATAAGGGATAAGCACTAAAAGTTTAAATATGAATGGACATACCTGTAACATTTCCCACTGAAAACACCAATCCTGGCTAGACCCCATGGAATGCAGAGAAATTAAAAAACCATACAAAAGAATATCAAATGAATTGCATAACTTTCATCCATGTCTTCAGCTTCCTTGTTTAAATGAGGATACCAGGCTTTTAATGAAATCCATGAGACAGACCTGTCAGATACCTGCAAGGATCTGGGCCTCTGTTCTCTGCCCAGTTTCAGCTCCTGATGTTTCACTTTTTCCTTCTTGCAAGATGTTGATAAATAGAGTAATGAACAGATCTGGAATTGCAGTGCTTTTTCAAAGGTTTTCTTTTTTCCCCTGTTCTCCTTAAATCTAAGGCCAAGTACTTAATTAAAAGAAAACAACTATATAAACACTTCTGTATTTTTCCTAAAGAAAAAGAATCCCTCACACATATAGCCAGTTACTAACGGGAATTGGAAACATTAATCGCAAGCAATGGTCCATTCCCCAAGAAGGCAAATTCTCCAGAAGACGGAAGATGGAGTCAAAACTGCAGCTTCCTCCAGTAAAATGAAGGCTTTTGCTTTGTTTTATTTCATAAGCATGTAAATAACAGAGGTCATTTCTAGTGCTCAGTTCATGCTTCAAGGAAAAGAATTTTCCTCTGCACAGAGTATTCCACACTTAGCATAGAGAGTCTAGCAAAAGCAGAGAACATGCTGCCCCATGACCTTAATGACTACAATTAGAAAAAGAAAATAAATGAAGACAAGTTTTAGAGATTCTTGCACAGCTGGGTGCACAAAATATCTACTTACTATTGTGAAATAAACAACAGAGCTCATGAAGGCAGGTTATGCCTGAAAGCAAATTACCTATTTATGCACTTTAAAATTCACAAACTAGAATGGGCATACACTAGGTGACATCTGTAGCTTGTACAAATAATGAATGAAGTTCTCGTGCTTGGATTTGTCATCAGAGATGCTTGTGCCTATGTGTTTGCACTTCCTATCTCTGTGCCTATTTTTGATACTTTGCCCTTAGATTATAGAGGGCTAAGTAAAATGGTCACAGAGAAATCAAATCCATGCCTGCATGAGTGGCATTATGGTCTGCTAAACCAAACACACAAGATATCATGTATTTTAGTATGTTTCAGACATTTGTATCATGACATTGTTGTTATGTTATACTGTGGCATCAGCAAAACCTAGCATCAAACCCAAACTGGTTCAAAAGCAAACTTTCAAATTGAAGAGGGGGGACAAATGATTAGGCATCCTCTGTCTGTTGAAATAGAGATGAGATTACCTTTGCTGAGTCACTGTAATTCTGAAACACTGCATCTTTGTTCACCTACAAAACCAGATAATTCCAGCCATAAGACTGTGTTTCACAGGAATAGCTTTTATTTCTGCCCCAGCTTAACATTTTCTGATGCAATCTGTTTTAATTTCAAGGCTAGCTGGAGTTAGCTCAACCTGGTCCTTTTTCTATCCACTGGATAACACAGCTCTGCATTTTTTAAGGTAAGATTGAAGCACTTGATTGAAGGTATACCACAACACACCACATTTCCTCCTGTGTCCAGTCTCAAATCCTGATCCTCCCCATCTTGCACTTCAAAGCAACAGGATCCCATACTAATCCTTCAAGAATTAACGTAGATGAAATTTCTCCCCACTGTGCTCAGTTCACCACAATTTTCTATCTAGTCTGTCCATGTTCAACACCATTGTCTTTTCCTACATCAACTAGTATGTTAACATGCTGTAACAGTGCATAACCTCTCCCTCATACTCCATCCAAGGGGAGACACATGTTGCAGAAGGTCGAAGAAATGCACACAGTACCTACAATATGTTGAGATTTGCAATCTCCTTAGCTCCCGAGGGAGTCTAGCCTAAGGCTAGTCTTGCATGCAAGTACGTTTTATGCATTTTATAGAGCAGCAGTACCCACCTTTTTTGGTAAAGGGCCAAACATAGCTGTGCCTCATTCCAGACTCCTTACAGACTATGGTATCAAACCCAATGACACTGTTTACACTGTTTAAGAGGGTACATGTTAAAACATCCAAAGAGGAACATAAAGTAAAACGTGTGGCCTCCATATGCAATTCTGTTCCCCAACAGGCAAGGATGTAAATGTCTGGTTTTTGAGCAGTTGAAAAGAATGGCCCAGGATCAGGAACCTGAAGTCCACTATGTCCCAATGCCTGCTATTTTCTAGTGGTTGGCTGCAAGTCTTCAAAAAACACTTCACCCTTGACAGAGATTAATTGGAGATTAGTCTTTCTAAACTGAGACAGAACTTCAGAGAAATACCAACTGAATACCCCCTGTAGCTGCAACAGACGAATGTGAAATTGCAGACCTTAGGAAAAAAAAATACTGGACTAAGTAGAAGAAAAAAAATACAGATTCAGTAGATCCTGTGTACCATGGGCTTTGCATCTAGCCAGGCTCTTCAAAAAACATACCCAATTCAGTAACCACAGCCAGTCCCAGTAGTTATCATCACACTGCGGGAGTCAGTAGAAGTTGTCAAGTGCACTCAAGACTGCCTTGCAGTAAAAGGAGGTACCCTACCCTCTGCTTCACGCAAACTAGAAGATGCTCTTTGCAAAACACTGGATGAACTGAGTTCTGCTGAACAGGGAATAGAGAAAGTATTTCTCTCTGCTCACATGCAGGTAGGAGGAGGCTGAAGCAGTTCAGATATTTTGCAGGCAAGATTCTAGGTGGAAGCAAAAGAAAAAAGGAAATGAGTATCTTTATGCCTCTCTGTGTCCTCAGTCTATTCCACCTACTGCCATAAGATCAGCTTTTGCATTAACTCCCCAGCTTGGCTGGATGAAGCTTCCTGGCAAACATGAGATCAGAGCTGATAAGACAGAGATTGCTAATGAGGAGTTTCCCCCTCACACCACTCTGCAGTGGTACAAAGGTGCTGGCAACAGGGATGTGGGCATTGCCCTGGAGAGATATGTGGGGTAAGACACAGCTGCTTCACTCTACAGAGTGCTTTTCTGCAATAATACAGAGAACCCTTCTGTGACAGATGCACAGAGATGCTTGGGCCAGTTAACGACTCCTGGAGTTACTAATTTTTCATGGTGTTTACGGATTCTGCATGCCAGGGTGGCATCAGCTATAGCCAGCTGAAATAAACTCAGCTAAGAACTTCCTTTAGAAGAACGAAAAATGAGTAATCTCATGGCGCTGAGTTTTAGGGCCTGAAGCACTCTTCTATAGTGTCTCTGCTGCATTATGGCCCTGTCCTGACAAGAGCTCATATTTAACTGTTGAGTTGAAAACTCCTTGTAATTGTAAGCCTGAGCAACAGATGAGTTTGACTTACACCATATGATAAAAAGACTCTGGGCCAGATTAGAAAGCTTAGTTTACAAACAATAAATGAGGTCATATGACCCAGAAACTTTGCTTAAAATTTTTTCTAAGTAAAACATATGGAATATGTACATATAAAACAAAAAAATGCGTTTCCACATGTTCTCAAAGGCATTTCACAAATATGCACTTTTTTTTCACACAAACGCCATATTCATCTGAGGTTACATAAATAAAATTGGTAATAATGTTTGAAAGGTACCTGAAGGTATCCGTCAGCGTTGTTAGTTCTTTTGTAATTTCCATAGGTGTACTTTAAGCACCAATTTTTGCAAGTCTGTCCAGCCTGGATGCATTTCTTTTCAATCAGGAAAATTCTGAGCAATGCAGACAAGGGAAGCTCACTCAACATTTGGAGGAAATTGTTTTTCTTTTTTTTTTTTTTTTTTTTTTTGCCTTACAAGAAAACAGTCCACCTGAAGTTTCTTTCAGGTATTTCTATTTCCTAGCAAAAAATATTCCCTATCTTTCAATGTCCCTCAATGAGAGAACATCCAGAAGTAGAGAACAGCTCTCTATTATGTTTATGAATTAGATCTGAGATCACACTGCAAGTTATTACAATTTTTACTATCTGAAGTGATTTAATGGTCACCCACAAATTGTGCAACTGGTTACCTAATATACATCATGTGACTTTCTCTTCCATGATTAGATTAAGCAAATCTGAGCCAGGGGCTCTAAATGTGCTTTTCATGAGTGTTCTTATGAACAAAAAGGTACTTTCACTAATATTCACAGAAGGAAAATAAAAGCCCCAGGTCAGGAAATCACTAAAGCATGTGTTTAATTCCACCTCTCCTTAAGAAAGGAGTTACGCATACACTTAAGTTGCATTACTTAACTGCTGTCTGAATGGGGCTGCTTTTCTGAACCAGAACCAACAAAGAGGCAGACACAGTTCAATCCTCTTTAAACCCTAAAAATGGTTTACAGAGAATGAAGACTTCTGAATTATTTCCACAATCATGCCCTTTTAAAAGTAATTAATTTTGCATTTTTCTAACCTCTAATAGTTTGTATTCAGTTAATACTGGCTTTTAGCCCTCTGTCCTTAAATTCTCGTGTCCTCATCTCTTCAAAGTACAATTAATAGAATAGCCTCCATATGTCCCATTATACAAATTTGTGTTTTAAAGCTAGATCCAAGAGTGATTGAAGTTAATGGAAAGATTTAATTGATTTCAATGAGAGTTGGATGAAGAACTGATAGTTCAACTCTGGACACACTCTTTTCAACATTCTCACTAAGGTGCTGATCCAACTTCCAATGAAGTCAATGGAAGGATTTGTGTTGGGATTTGGATCATACCTCTGTTCTTCTTGGAGTCAAATCCCCTTTGTCAATATGCACATGCACAAATACACAGATCTAAATGAAAACAAATGTTTGGCAAGTGGTGACAGAAAGTCCAAATCTCTATCTGTGTATTTGGGCCAAACCAAAAATTGTTATGCTTGACAAAAACATCATTATGCTGATCTGGTTTTGTTTTTTACTTACTAGTAATTGTTTGGTGAATATAAATCTAACTTCTCATGTTTTATTTTTTACATAAGTTATTCTACTGTCACTGTAGATAGTAAAATTAGAGGGATTTCTACGCAAAACTTTATGTTCAGACTTGTCATAACCTTGACAAAAATAATCTTCTTGGACTAGAACTTTCCATGCTTGGTCTCCATCAAGAGCGATTCTGTTTTTGCCAAGTGTGAAGCAATTTGCTTCAGCTCCATCTTAGTTTCCAAAATACAAAAGGTTTCTCATTTAGGATCCATCCTACACTCAGAACAAAAGGGATGTGGGCCAGATTCCCAGAGGTGCGGTGTTCTTGCAGTTCTCGTTGGCTTTAGTGTTTCTAAAATCAGCTTCTGTGTTTTTAAAACATGAATACCAAGGGGATGAGGGAATACCGACTTGGACACAATGAGCCAAACGGAACCTTGGCTAGCATGCTTGGGGGGAGTAAAGATGTTGCTGATTGCTTCATCTGCTGAAAGTGTGTGTTATGTGCTATATATATGTTATGCTATGTGCTAACATAGCAGTTTTCATGGTAGCATACAAGGACAAGAACAAGCCAGACATCGGGGGGAAGATGAAGAGATGAAAAAGAATGTAAATCTTGCAAACCTTTGCTGATCTGCATGTTCAAAACAACTGAAGCAGCCTTTTCTCCCATATGGACAGAAAATGTCACAATTTATGCAGTTAACAACTCAGGGCGATCCATACCCCTAAGCAGGCTGATTTTCAAGACCCCATGACAAAAGGTTCAGCCCCTTGCATCCTTTCTAGAATGGCGCAGACACCCTTCCATTTTAGGCTAAGATGATCTTTTCTGTGTTGTGTTACCCCTCCAAGTACCAGCTCAGACTACTAATTATATGTTAAGGTCATTTAATAGAATGACCATAGCCACACACGTAGCCAGTGTTCTCCAAGACATTGTGCTGCTCTAATTTTTACAGCATGAAGCAAGCACCATCAGACTGTTTACCTCATCATGTTCTCAAGATATCAGGTAGCCACCTTTAAAGTACATCCATATCATCTTATGGTGATAAGGACATGGCAAATACCTAGCTATTGTAAAGTAGTACCTAGACTCTAAAAATCAGTGAACAAGCACCAAAAAATACGAGATGGGCCTAGTAAGAATCCAATCCCTATGGTTTAAAAATTGTTTGTTTTATTTAATTTATCAGCAAGGTAACACAGAAAAGCTTTTGGTTATTCATTCTCTCTGGCTGACATAGTTATAAGATATTTCTCTCAACAGGTCTATTTGTTGGAGCAGAAGGTTTTGTGTTATTTTCTGGGTGTTTTACTTTAAAAAAAAAAAAAAAGAAAAAAAAGCCAAAACATTGCAGAGCCTGGAAAATCTTTGAGATAATAATCAGCAAACTATAAACTTGCAATGAGAATTTGGAAATGTATTCATAGGTAACAGAGTGACTAAGAAGCTATTTAGTAAATGTATACTTCTTAAAATATGGGGAAGTTACAAAACTACTCTAACTATTGAAGAAACACAACATTAACAGAGTAGCAATGCAGAAGGTAAGGCAAATAGGTAGCACCAGTGAAGACGCCAGTAGGTGGGACTGGAAGAATTATAATTCCACACAGACTCTGCTCTGACCTGTGCAATCTAATTAATTTCCTATTTATTTTGTCTGCTCTAGTTATCGACCATTGATTGGCTACTCCTCTATTTTTCTGTTTACCACAGTAGGGCTTTATCCCAATTAGGGTTTCAAGACATTATTATAGTGGGATAATGATGATGATAGAAAGACTAAACTGACTGACAATCAAGCCCATAACTTAGGAGCAAAAGAGAAGGAATGCCACCACCTGGGACAGAAGACAGAATAGAATAGTTCAGTTGGAAAGGACCAACAAAGATAATCTAGTCCAACTGCATAGTTGATAGGTCCAGCTGCAAAGGTGATAGTGAATTGCAGGGCATCTGCAGCTAGAGACAGAAAATAACATAGAACATACCAAAATTCTGTAGTTTAAGTAGCTACTTACAATTTATGGAAGAAAACTCAGTCCCTAAAACAGTTCACCAACCTGCTGTGGTGTCTATCTAAGCTTTTGCCTGTTTTATAGGCCTTGCTACTGCTTCTAATGCCATAAGGTAAACAAATTAAAATAAATTAAAAGAGAATATGTAACTTCCCCTAGCAGTAAATAGGCTGTGAATTAGAGAACAGCAGCAGCTACTGTCAAATGGCTAGAACGGTAAATGCAAACATGGTGTACAGTCCCAGGGGATGACAGATGCTGAAACGTCTGGATGATCTGTTCATTCATGTTCAGGCAGGTACTGATGACAGCTCCTCTCAAAAGGAGAGGCTGCATACTCTGCGGACACCTTATTTAACATCCACATCAGGTGACTGAAATCCCATCAGGATGCCTGTGCCACATAGTTCTTATTCTCAAGACCAGAGGACGATTTTAAGGCATTTTTCCAATGCCTGATTTACAAAAGGCAGCAAAATCTTGGAAGAAATAAGGGATGCTCTTTCAAATACATCTGTACACTTGATTGTCAAAGTTGTGCTCAGCTTTGTAGTTTTTCCAGACTGATCACTTGCCTCGAAAAGACAAAATATATCACCGGGGAAAACAAAAGAATAGCCTTTTCCAGCAACAGTTGTTCTGGAAAGAATGCATTATCACTGTAAAGAGAATCTACACTTCATTTTTTTCAAATCTTGATTAACTTGATCAACTTCTACTAAATCCCCTGTCATCTACTAAATCAGGCATATAACTTTAGCCTATCTTCTAATTTAAGTCGGCTAAATGGTTTTCTGTACCTACTGCACGTTCAGGAGCTAATTCACAAACAGACATTAGGACTCAATATATTTCTTGAGGAACCAGCAGTGTTCTTTGTGTTTAACTCTGCTACCTACACCTCTGTACGGGCTAAATCGCACCAACATCTGTGGGAGGAAGATTTAAGTCCTAGGCCACAATCTCACAGCACTGGACGGGCCTGTCTTTGACGAAATGAGATTAAGGGCATAATCTGTCTGAGAAAGTTTGATTGGTAAACTTGGCAGAACAAAAGGACAAGTCTTCAAACTGCTTTACTTAGCAAGATTTGGAAGAAATGCGCCGACTGTACATTCTCTACCCTCATTATATTCTTGGAGTTTTGACTTCCTCTGTTGCTCCCTAGCCACAGATAGGTATCTAAACATAGGGAAGGCAGACTGTTTTCACAGCTGCTATTACCGTGTTATACCTATGTACTGTAGGCCACACAGGGGGAGCACAGTCACTTGACTATTAAAATAATAAGATGTAGTTTAAATCAATGGGTTTTAATTGTCATCCTTAACATTGAGTTCTATACCTAGAAAAAAAAAGTTGCTAAGAAAAGGAGAGTAGGCAGATTTCTTTGGGGGAATCAGAACAGAAAAGAATACAATCTTATGAAACCAACAACACCTGGCAGCTCTTTGTCTATACTTGACAACATATACATGGCTCTGCATTTCAGAAGGTATCAATGACTCACAAAATCTAACCACCCGTTGGGGCAAAACAGCACATGAGGAATAATTTTTTCCCTTTCTAAATAATAACTAAGGAGATAAAGAAAAAAACAGGAGTCCAAAATCTAAGACTTAAGTTTTTTCAAATGGGGGACATGACCCTCTTCTCAACTGAATACTGCACTTAAAACATCCTCAACAGGGGAACAAACTACCTATATTTGATAAAGCGCTGAGTATATTTCTAGCACATCCGAAGTCTTACTTCACTATTTTATGCTGGCTTACACTGCCCAATGCCATTGTCCAGTGGCCTAAAAAAATAATTTTCTTCCCCTTACTTATAGAGAGGGGGAGTTAGCATCACAAAAATGATCCTTTAATTGGTAGTGCTGGCAGCGACAGATGAGAAGTCAAGGATTCTGAAACATTTAAGAAATTATTGTCCAAATCTGCAACTTCTGGAAATTCACGTAGGTCCATTACAATGAATGGAGTTTTGCCAATAGGCCAACTGATGACCTGCCTATTAAAACAAAAGAAACGCAGCCTTGATCATTCTTTTATTGTTCTGATTCTTACATTTTCTAAATCTGCAAAAGAAAGACAATTACTTAAAATAACACCACCATTTATTATTGCAAGAGCAACGTTTTCTTAATAATAAGGTCAAAATGTGTCTGGAATTTAGAAACACAATGTATTTTCCAACAACACAGCAACCAATCAAAAAAAGCTACATTCCATATCCAGAACAAAAAATCATGGCTGTTAGAAAACAAGAAAAAGTAAATCATAAAAAAAGAAAATACAGCTAAAGCTAAAAATCTATAAAGCAATACTGACCTTTTTATATACCTCATAAACAGCACAGAGAAATTCCCACTTCTGCCAAGCACTCCAGTTTGCAATGGTGTTCCAAATTTTCATTAGCACAGTAGCCACTCTGACTGATACCCAGTGGCTCAAACTGGTTCTCACTCTTGCTTTGGGGGGGGAATAAAAAAAAAGAAAAATTAAAAGCCACCCCCATGGGTTTATGTTATATGAATATGACATGTCTAGACAGTGAAACAGCTACCAGTGACAAAGTTAGATCTGAGATACATCCAAACCCGAAGCCCAGACTCCAACTCAGATTTTGGAAAAGACTGCCTTAGAAATAAGGCCTTTCCTCAAAACTGAGTGCCCCAACAGTAGCCATTTACCTTCCAAACTGGGTGGCACCTAGGACGCCATTAGTGATTTAACCCCACCATCTTCTCAGACTCAACAAATCCAGTGACAAAACAAATAAAGGTGCCTTTTTACTACTTTTTTTCAAGTCAAACCTAAAAAAGTGAAGAGCACCATGATGAGGCAGGGTGGTTGGCTCTGCAACGTATTTCCTCCTTAGAAACATAAAAATTGGAAAGGCCCCTGGGGCTACTGAATCCAGTCACTTCTTATCATAGGCAACCATGTTATAAAATACTTCCCATAACTTATTTCTAATCCATCTTAGAAGTAAATGGAGGAGAATATTTAAATTTTGCCATGCCAATGATAGTATTGAACCTCACACTTCCCAGGGAGCATAAAAGTTCCTCCAGTGAAGACTTCTATTGCCAGACCTCTGCTGGTAGGATCCAAATGCATGGTCACCAACCAGGAAACACTTCACCTCCTCACTATTTTTTCTGATTGGTTATACCACATGAGCCTTGATTTGGGGGTTTATTTCTCACTCCAACTCTTAAGCTATTTGAATAATTATATAGATGAATAGCATTGAATATCTCTGAGCAGCAACAGTTTGGGCTCTGACCCAGGAAAATATTAAATATATTAACTTTCAACCTTGTTGTTTAAGGTGCTTCAGAGCTGGTAACTCTTGTTAGAACAGTACATGCATGTATTGGCAAACAGGAGAGTATTTTTAAGACCCTTTTGAGCATAACACGAAGAACAAATGTGTGTGTACGGGGATAACCTGATTATTCTCAGAAGACTACAGTGAAAGATTTGCCAGTTTAAATTGTATGTTAATCATACTTTTTTTTTTTTTAAGACAGATCAAATGCAGTTAGAAATCTCTCAATTTGTCTACTAGAACATGAAAACAAAATGCCATAGAAAGTCTTTTAGTTTCTTAGTTATATACAAGAGGAATTTATGGGGCAGCACAGGTGACAGATAAAAAAAAACACTGACTGTATAAGACTCAAATTTGGTTTCTGATTTTGGCAATCCCAAAATTCAAGACAATTCCATCTAGGACTTTGGACCAATAAGCAGATATAGCTTCTAAATATCTACACTCTCAGTTTTAGAGATAATGGTAGTTATCTCATTACCTCATGAGACATTTTGATATGTAAGGTGCTCCAAAGCAAGAGCTGTTGGTAGTGGTACCACTACCACAACCACTGTTGGTGGCTACCACTGATGCTGTTCATGTTGGGATATAAAAGAGTGAGCTAGAATCATCACTACAAAACAAAACAGGAACAAAACAGGATTCCCTCATTCTTTAATGTAAAAAAGAAAAAAGCAAAACCATACAACAAACAACACAAAAAAAAATCCAAACAAAAAAACCCCACAACAGGGGAAAGAGGGCGGGGGAGGGGGTGTGTGTGCGCGGAATTAAAAACCCATTAGTTCAATGCTTTTCCAGTTCTCTTCACTGTAATATATAGATGGAAAACAAAACTGATTAAGGGGGCTTTGGCTTGGTGTATGATATTTAGGTGTCACAATAAGGTATATGAAATCCTCACCAAATATTGTTTCAGCTGCTTAGGAGTACACTTTGCAGTCCCATAAAGTTGAAGGTACCCGATTCCTCGTCAGAAACGTTCAACACCTCATGGGTCTGGGTCCTGTTACAAGAGAAACAGTTTAAAGGAACTGGAATTGAAAATAATCTTTGTAGCAGATGATGTGGACAACATAAGCTCATTGTCAGAAAATACTGGAAATTAATAAAAGGGAAGCAAACCTGTTCCTTTGTACGAAGTGTGCTAAAGCACAGTAAGGATTATGCCAGAAGACCGAGAATGCCACTTAAACAATGAAAAAAGGAATAACCAAATTTAATTGAAAGGCACAGTTTTAAAGTGAAGAATTTAATCTATAGGACTGTTAAGAAAAAAGCATGGAATCCATAATACCATATGAATTTATTCTGGTCAGCAATGTATTTTAACAATGCCATGTGACTCAGTAGTGGAATAATCCCTAAGATGTGGTTAAATATGCAAAACGTTATTATTCTAATCTTAAATACAATTATGACTACTTGTTTTCTCAGTTCTTTCTTTCACAAGGGCAGTCATAATCAATCAAGTCCCAAATTTGGCATGTGTCTGTGACTTCATTATTTAATTCCACACATAAAATTCACAAAGAATAAACCTGATGAAGTACACATGCATTTTAATAAGTAAAAGGGACAAATGAATTCATTGTCTATTGAAGTAGTTTTATAATATCAAAACATATGCTGAACCAAGCTGCAAGCTATTAAAACAAATCATACAGGCTTTAATTACAATCTAAATCTGCATTATTAAAGTAATAAAATGACCCTAAAATAAATATTATGGAATTCATGTCGTCCCTGCAAATGAACACAGCATGAGAGAGGGATACAATAAAACACCCTAACATTAACATGCCGTATATACCACTGTGGCGTCCCACAGAGCTAAAACAAGACGTAACTCTCTCCTTCCATAGCTGTGGGCAAAATTCTCCTCTCTCTTAACTTGTCTTTGCTGGCCATGTTCACTAGATTTGCTGAATTCCCACTAACAAGAACGACGGGAGCAGATGGGTGCAACACCACCACGCAAGGAGCGGACCGGTAACACAGAGCACAGGGGCAGCGCGACCAGCCTGTTCAGACTTTCTGCACACATTCATCTTCCTGCCCGCATGCTCCTCAATTCTAAAAAATTGAGGTCAAGCTACCAAGGAGGAGTAGGAGGGGAGGGTTACATATTCCGTTACCTTAGGGTGATGAACACTCATGCCCTACTAGATGCTGAGTGCTTCCCAACTCCGGCTGCCCTCAGTGCCGGACGTGTGTTATGGTGCCTATCGCAGCTGAGGTGAGCTTTCCCTGCCCAGCCGTGCCAAGGTGATGGAGCTTCTGCGGAGCAGCACGACCCTGCTGGGCCCTGCCTCCGCCCCGGCCTCACACCCCCCAGGGAAGGCGTATTGCCCAGGGTCCCTGGAGATCTCTGATTCTGGGGCATGTCAAGGTGCAGAGATGTCAGGAGCGACATGCGGTGATACAGAGCTAGGGACTAACTCAGCTTCACTGTGAAAATAGCCCCAGTTTAAACAATAAATTTCAGCATTACTGTGTGGCAGCAAATTACAATGGAGGAGTCATTCTTGAGATTATCCATGCAAAGAACATTACTCATATGACATTCATATATGAGAATTTGGAGGGTCAGCCATAAGTGCATTTTTTTTCTTCTGGGCAAGAGCTGATCTCCAAATACATGATCTGATATTATTTCTTAAAATAATCTGCTATTTTAGTATACTTGATACATGATCATGACATTTATGATCTGTTGCAGAGCCTATACTGAAGTCTAGAAACATTTTAACCACAGTATTTGCTGCCATTTCCTAAATCATCACATCCCACATTGATTCTGACAATGGAAGAAAAGATGACATGGGCACTGAAATAGTTGAATTGGAACAGAAGGCCACAGTTCTCACTTAACCATGTATTTTCCAGGGACTATGAGGTAAAACAGCTACAGGACTCCTTTCCCCTTCTCTGTAACCCAGACTGGGAGATATCCAAATCCTTCAGTCCAATTCAAGCAGACAAGGACAACTCCTCAGTAGGGTCCCTTTACACATAAATACTCACAGGTCTCTGTACTTTCTGCCAAACCCAGAAACAGGCCACCAGCTCATTTCTGGCCTCTTTCCAAGAGCTGGCCCTGAGCACAACGTCTCACAGACTGCTATCCACTATTTATCTTTGACTGTCACCAAGCACTAAGGGAACTCTAACACCTTTCCAGTCTGACCCACCGAACACAACCCTGAATATTACCCACCTTCTGAGTTGGTGCCTTCCCTGTAGGACAGTCACCATCATCTCTGAACAGTTCCTAGTGCTTACTGGGATATGCCACTGGGGTCAGTCACATCAGCTCCCACGCCTGCAGCCACTCCCAATAATCATCTCCTATGGAGCTATCTCAGCATTTTGCCAAAGTCCCCTGCTCAATTGTCAGAGAAAAGCATCTACCATCAAGCAAACTGCATGCCAAGCTACAACTAGTCTGCAACAGAGCTCTAAGAGACAGATTTCTGACTTCTCCGTGGTTACCTCCCCTACAAGGCTGAATATACAAAAAGCAGATGAGAAAAATGAAGATATCATAAAAAATGGGTGTTAAGCAGACACTAGGCCCCTCAGCCTCGTTGAACACACAGCAGAGGTCACCAGGGTTTTCTGCCGCATCTTTGTATAGAAAATGTGTTCAGACCCTAGTAAAACGGGAAGGTGTTCATAGTTTCTGCATTAAGTATTGCAGTCTTAAATGCTAATTCTCTCAATTATGTTGAGCTACAGTCGAGATGGGTAGGACACTATGCACCCATTGTAGACCATTATTCTTCAGATGCATCTATAAGAAATATAGGAATGTATGAGAAAAGTAAAGGAAGGCAAGAGACTGTAAAAATGTGACTGGCTGAATAACAAGCAAGTGAACTATCTGAGCAAAATTAAAAATTACTGTATGGTAAAGGTCCCAAAACTGCACACCGTAATACAGTTACATTCTATATCTTCATTATAATTACAGAATGTTGATTTTATCTGCGTGAGAGTGTATAACAGCACTGTAAAAAGAAAAGCAGACTGCCACCTGCCTGCTCTGAAAGATGCCAAAATTCTTAGAATTTTATACAATGATTAGACAGAAGGGGATAATTAAAACATTTTAATTGCTCACAGTAGCATATAACTATTTAAAGTCAAAATGTATTAGAAGACTGAATGTTTAACAGGTGGCTCTTATACTTACATTCATAAATAAATGAATGACTTGCAAAATTACTGAGGCCTAGATTTTGCCCAACATGATCGGATAGGATTTCCGCCCCCCTCCCCCAAAAATTGCCATTTTGGCCATATCATGGTAAAATGTTGATTTTTCCAGTTCCACTCATGGAAAATAAAATCATTCCACAAGATGCAAATACTATATTTCAATATGCTTAAACTATCCTACTTGACTTTGTAATGAAAGTAAGTAGAAGAGCTCATACACTTAACTATCTCCACTGTACCGTACTGGCTTTTGAAAATGTCTCTCAGCAAACTCTTAGTCCTTTTCTGTGTAAAGTCAAAATGGTTAGCTTAAACTACGGGTGACCACTCAGACAAAAAGGCAGCTTTACAAGCTGTTACCTCTCTTCCTCTTAATTACCAACTTCCACAAGTGTGTTTCCTGTATGTTTGCAATTTTTTAATCTACGACTATCTAACCTGAAGGACAGATGAATCACAGGTTCACCAGTGGTAGTTGGCTTTCCCCTAGCTCCAGGGATGATGTAAAGGGATGCAAAGTTTAGTATGTTGGTCAGTAAGTTACAGCTCAAAATCAGATGCTAGCAAAGTTTGTATGTAACCAGAGCATGCAGTAGAAATGCCTCTGTAAAAGGCACCTTCTTACTGAAATTGAAACGTGTAAATTAATTCCTGTGTGGGGAGCTAGCAGGGAGTAGCAAAGGTACTGTAAATTCACACTGTTGACTGCACATTCATTTTTTTAGGTACAAGAATATAATTGAGTGCAATCTTAGAACACATAATCTAATGGTTATAGCACTCTCCTAGAAGGGGAGATATCAGATTTCAGCTGAGAACTGTAACATGGGTCTCCTCCTTCCATGTGACTGTTCTGAAATGCCGAAATATAAACTGTCTTTGTGTGAAATTTAGTCATGCTCCATGTATGCCTGCCAGATGAAATCCTGAAGGTGAGGTGTGTGAAGTACCAAAGCTGTACACTGGAAGTCCTCTATGACTTAGGCAGGGATTAGAAGCAGCTGACTTCAACTTAGCTGGCTGTGTGCATATCTAGTAACAGAAACAGAGACGCTATTGGGACTTTCCTAGAAAGCTTTAGTACCCAAAAGCATTACACACCTCTGAGGGTAGGCAGAACTGAATTTTTGCAGATATAAGCATATATAACTGTTGAATCTGTCACCCTCCTTAATTTGCTTTAATGATCGTCCATCTATTAAGGCATATAAAAAATATTTTAAACCTCATTTTATACCTGATGCCTTTCTCACTAGTGTCAGGTTACAAAGTCCTGTTCTTCATGTCAGCACTGCAAATACACAGCAGTGGGACAGAACAGAGGGTAGTTTCTAATGAATGACTGTTACCTAACCTTTTATGGACACAAGTATGCAGAATTCATCCATCTTTATATTTTAATTTGCTAAGGAGCAAAAGACCATTTAAAGAATAACTGTTTGTCTTACTTTAGAGACCATCTTTGAAAGATGGCTTTGATTAACCTAAGGCAGTCGTTATCTTTTTTATTTTTCACAGTATTTACACCATTTAGACATTTAGAATATTTTTTATTTTAACCTCTAAGCAATGTTTTGCAACACCGTAATTCCAGAAAAGCATTTTGATTCCCTTTTCATTCATTTCACTTGGGATCTTGGTAAATTTAATTCTTCTGAAGTTTAATGTACCCATACAGCCCAGCATTTTATTTTTTTGAGAAATTACTTCAGAAAGGTTTTAGCAGCTATAAAGCATGTTCATTTATCATACAACTCCTCTGATTCAGGTTCAAACTAGGATTAATCACTCTTACCCAGCTATTTTATAGGCATAATGTGAGAACATCTAAGGTTTATTTTGAATATTACTTTTTTTTTTTCCCCTGGAACAGCCTATTTTCACAATAAAGAAAAGTAGACAATGTCATCCACAGAAAAATATTACTCCTTTCCTTCTCGTCATTCTTGATTGGGATCAAGTGGTTCTAAATCAATCACTCTGGTCAAGAAAATTTATGAAAAATACAGGTCTGTTTATACATGATCGAGGTAATTAATGCTTTTTACAGACAGTCATTATAAACGCCTTTCATTCCTCATCCCTCCCTGCATCACTGTGAACAGATTCCATGGATGAAATGAATAGATGGATTGTAATAGTGATCTCCCTGGGCTTTCTGGCATACGCTCAGTATAACTCACAGCTCGCTATCACTAACTTATTAATCATTAAATACACATAACAAAAAGCTTGTTTCATTTTCTAAACCTGTACAATTTGACCAGATGGTAATCTCAGCCTGACCACAGTGTCCTTAAAACTAATTTTAATATTTGTAAACAGTGGCACAATTCCTGGATTAGGTGATTAATAACTGCTGATCCTGACACATTCTTTTAAATGTCATTTCTGTCTTAACAAATGTTGAACTTCAGTTCAAAGGAGACTTTAACAAATGCCTTTTCCACCTTACTTACTTGTCTTCATTAATTACCCAGCAACTTATTTCCCACAGACAGTGAACAGCATATATTACGTTGTGAAAATGCTGTTATTTACAGGTCTACATAAATTCAGGTTTCGCTTATCAGCTTAGCAAACCTAAGTCACTGGGCTGAAGTTTTTAGACATTTATCTTCCTCATAGTGAAATATAGGACACAGCTAATTATTTTTTTAAATGACACATTTATTAACCTGAACAAAGTTATGTTTTTTTCATACCTCTCCACTTAGGACCTCTAATTTAAGTTCCTGTACAAGAAGGCTGGTCGCTCCAAGATCCATATACAATGAACACCAAAAGACATACTATTCCACAGACTATCCTGAGTAGAGATCTACCTTAGATATCTGAAACATCATCTGGGAATCTATTTTCCATCACTGACTAAAAAAAAACCTGCAGCAATCCTTAAATTAGGTGCCTAAATTCAGGTGGTATAAACAGATCCCTTCAGAAGACTTATTTCAGCCAAGTTTATTACATTGTTATTACTGTTTCATTAAGACATTCTAGGACCTCTCCAATGTTCCTCTCTGATCAGAGCTATATTTTTTCCCATACCATTCAAAACCCACTCAACTCTGACAGTTACATCTATCCAGATAATTTCAGTCAGTCAGTAGAGACATGATAGAGTTTGGTAATTCAGTTCTCCAAGAGATGGTCTCTGCACTGAGCATGCTCTGGCCCCACCCTGCTCGTATCAACTAGATTGCACCCTTTCCACTACAGGACCACAGGGACTCACCACATCTTTCTCCACTGATGCTTTTCCAGCTTCTCAGAGGATCCTACAGTATCAAGTATCAGAATAAAAATCAGAGAAAATAAAAAAAATCTCTATGGTCTCATTTCCAAGTGCTTATCTGCAAGAAACACAGGAGAAAGTGCCCTGATTTAGATGCACTGGGACAGAAAAGTAAAGGAAAGTCATACAGAACAGAATGACTTTGGGAGCACAAGGCGGGGAGGAGAGCAGAGCCAGGCGTTGGGGACAGAATGGCAGAAACGGAAGGAAAGGAGAGTTGACACAAAAGGAAGGATAATACAGGGGACAAACAAGAGAACGATTTGTGAGAAGGAGTGATAGGGGAATGGAAGAGACTCTCTGGGACAGATGCAGGGACAAATGTTTGGGAGAATACACGAACTGGAAAGAGAAGGAAGAGAACCGTGAGGGAACAGGCTCTTCCCAGTCCCAAGACTGTGCAATCATGACATCACTTTTCTATTGAGCAAATAGCTGTGAAACCCTGGGGCAATACATGTGCTTCCATTCCCCTCTAGTGGCAGGTACACTTGAAGAAAAACACCCATCAGTTAGCATTTTATTGCTGTGGTGCTCAAGGTAACACAGTAACCTAGAGTTTAAAACCTGCCAGTGACCTATGTAGGATGTACATAGTGTCATCTTTACCCCGTCTTTCCTAGTTTGTAACATTTTATAAAACTCTGTAATTACAATATAAAATGCATTATATAGATGCTAAATATGCAAAGTCAAGCACAGAGAAATTAGAAAATTAAGTTTGTATTTTAATACCTACTGAAGGGCATAGCTAGAACAATGGACTTTCTAGTACTGTACATATATTTTCCAAAGAACTATCATCTACTTAGTTCCAGGCTGGTTGGTTCTCACTGAATAAACAGATAATTAGTACTGCTATCCTATAACAAATACTGGAAAATTGCCACTTGGCATTCTGGCACTATCCTATCTATGCAATGATATCTTTAATTTGCATGTTAATAAATGTCAAAGTATGCCTCCTGCTCTTACTTGCTTTCCACATTTTTGTGAACAAATTTGTATTTTTCTGTATAAGTATTTCCTGCATTACACCAATCTAATTATTCAGCTGGAAAAGTCATAAAAATTTAACTTCATTTTACTCTATTTGTTTTATTACAGGAATAGGAGTTCCACTATACACAGGGATTCCCATTATGCTAAGAATTAAACAACTCTGTCATATGGGGGTTAGAGTCACAAGCTGTTCTCTTTGTTCAGTGCCAGTTATCACAAGAAAAAATACTGTCAGTAAGAACCTCAGAACGGTTGCCAGCTCAATTGATAAGAAGTGACCAAGAAAAAAGGGGTCAGGCAAGATGAGGAGAGGCACCCAAAAAGTCAGTAGTTACACCGAGAAGAAAGCCCAGAAAGCCTTGATTCAGTGACCATGATTCATGGAATCATGCTTTTCTTCTAAGACACATCCTATAGTCCTTCAGTATTTATATAGTATTTATGTAGCTCTTGAGCATTTACGCTAGCAAGACTTCCTGGAAAATCACTGAGGAAAGAAAGAAAATTGCAAGCTTCAGACAAGCAGTTAACTTTGATAGTAAGGCAAAGGACAAACAGGAAGTACAGAGCGATAGGTCTGGTCTAACAGGTAGACACAAGATTCACATCACCAAACTATAAACATCTAAAATTAAGGCATATGTCTAAGTCAAAGCTAATACGATACACAGGAAAGAAAAAAGGAAAAAAAGGAAAAACCAGTCATTAGGTCTCAAAATTAAAGAATTATTACCTCTCATCTCAAGTTTCAGCTCCTACAAATAAAAGAAATTATCACATTCTTTGTAAGATTGTTATAGAACCTGAACATTCCAGACAACCATACCCCTTCAACATGTCGTCTTGTTTTCTTCCGATTCCAAATTCTACATTTAGAAATATGATTGCGCAAGTGGAAACTGCAGTAAAAGAGGAACTATTCTGCTTAATATGTGTTCATTTTTCTATGCATTATGTTGACAACTTTATGGAGACTGGATGGAGCATTTCAAAGTGCATTAATTTTTGGTTTGGAGTTTTGTGCATCTTCCAAATGGTAGTCCAAAATTAAAGTGAATTTAATTATTTGTCATCACCAAAAATTAGTAAGTGTTGGCATTCTACACATGACCCAGTTTGAAATTCAAACTGGAGCAGGCATGATTTGTAGGGTTTATCGAGTGACCCAAAAGACAAGCTCAGCCTAATAGCTTCAATAGGAACACTTACATTGTTTTTCATATTGTTCATAGAAACCCACTACAGCAATATATTCTAAAAGTTAACAGACCTTATTAATTCTGTTCCTTTTATCTCTAACTGTTCTTCTCTTCAATTTCATTGTAGGTTTTCAGCAACCTTGCCTTTACAGATCTGAGTAATGCTTGCTTGTGTTTTGGATCCCAGAAATCTTTTTTGAACAGTATTTTATAGTTCAGAACACTGAGGTTTTTCATTTAAAAGACTTATTTTCACCAAGCACACAAAATCAGTGGCAAATGTTGCACCTGAAGTTGCAGCACAGTTAGAAGGACCAACCAAGCAGTCTGATTTCTTAAGTTCATGTTGTTAAGTCAGTCAGAAGAGAGTTTCAAAGACAAATGTGGTAAATGGTTTGGAAAGCCTGAAACCACCAAATGTCATTTATTTTTTTTAAGAAAAGCAAATATAAAGGAAACTCATTTTTGCTGAGACTACTATGGCTTATTTTCATTTGCAATGCAGGGAAACTGTTCCCTGCTTTTTAATTGCATGCTCATAAAGTTTTAATTAGCTAAGTTTCAAAAACATGACAATCATGCTGCTGAAAATCAGCCATAGTTTTGATTTACAAGTCTGCAAAGGATTACTTGGTAGCAATCAGGATGGATTGCAGTGCTTAAGCCCAGAAAGCTCTAATATGTTATAAACACAAGCAAATGATGAGGTAATTGCCCTTGATTACACTACTTAGAAGATTTTTAGAGGCAAGCCAAAGAGAAGTTGACAGTACCTATCTGTTTATGGGAAATAGTTTGTGGGCACATCAAACCTGTGCATGAAGTTCTGAAGTTTCCTTTTTTGTAACCGCAGGTGCTACTTAGGAGACCTAGGAAAGCCACTTCTGGGACAGAACATTATCCGGTCTGAGGACACGCGAATCCATCACCACCTAGAGGAGCTGTGGAAGGAGAGTGAGCATCGGTTACCACACGACCTATCAGCAAATACTCTCTTGTCAGTTCACTGTCAAAACCAGAAGAATCGTTAATGCAGATACCAGAATCACAGAAAAATATTTTTCTTGCCTACCTGCTTTGTCTGATGAGAGTGAGCTTTCCTTTTATTATCTAAATAAACCATGTCATTAACTAATAGGAGAAAGAAGACAGATGACAATCGAGACTTTTAAAACTTGTTATGATTTTACATTGCAGGACAAGTTTTGCAAATGTGGTAAAATAGTTGACATTCCCATTATTTATCAATCTGAAAAATTCACTATATTTATGCTCAACACACCACTCTTTCTTTCATCTCTAAAAATACACACTTAATAAAATGTGAAGGACCTGCATAGTGTGGCCTATTTAAAATTCACAAATATAAACTTCCATAAGCGTAAATCATATACATATGTTTACTAATTAATCTCTGTGTAAATGCCTTCATAATTTATTTCCTAATTGAATTTCCAAGAGTAAAAAAATCTCCTGAAGACAGGGCCTGGAGGGGACTCTCTGCTCAGGTGCCTGGAGCACTCCCGCCTTCCTCCTCCTCCTCCCCTCCTTCTTCATGGGTCTCAGAGTTCCCTCAGCGGTTTCTTACTCTTTTTTTGCCCCTCTCCTCCTCTGCCTGTCTGGCATTTTTGCCCTTTCTTAAATATGCTTTCCCTGAGGCATCATCGGCTTGGCTGAGGGGCTGAGCCGTGCCCTGCGGCCGGTCCATCGGAGCCAGCTGGAACCGGCTGTGACCGGTGCGGGGCAGCCCCGGCCGCTCCTCACAGAGGCTGCCCTGCAGCCCCCCAGCACCAGCGCCTGGATGCCCACACCCGATACAGCAGCACAGGTAAATCTCATTACAAAAAGGTCTAATTAATTAAATTAATTAAAAGCTTTGGAGGATTTGGCAGAGGCTGGCCTGCAGGATGGGCAGGACGCACATGTGCAAACATGTCCGACAGCTCGGTGTAGTGCCACACACGAGCTACCCGAGAGTCAAGCGTGTGCTCGGGGAAGGACAGGACAACTCGTACAACCCTACTGCAAACAACCATCGAACAGCCAGACTTGTCCTGGCTTCAATTTCTGGTCACTACAAATCAAGTTACCACTACCAGATGGGGGAGCGCTGGGGAGGCAGTGCTCACTGAAGACAACTGCAAGAAAACATGGCACTTCTGGGCAGGAACAGCTACTGCCTCCATTCCCAAAAAAGCTGTGTGTCACTAGAGGAATGTTCACTGAGTACAGTTTCAGAAAGTATTCTATGCAAAATTCAGAAAAACAAAACAAAAAGAACACACACAAAAAACCAAATATGGCCAAAACTGAGAAAGGGGACAGGGGTAGCACCATGGAAGCACCAAGCAGGTCTGTAGAATTGCAGAAACAACCTCTAGGGAAACCTGAAGTACAGAGATTTGGGGGGAGAAATGTCTAGCGGGAGATGCAGGCAAAAATAATCTTTTCTTGCTCTGACTTGCAAGAAAAAAAAACGTTTTTCATTTGATGTAATTGAAGGGTTCTGTAGTAGACAAATAGTGGATTTTTCTGATCACTCGAATGGACTCCTCACCATTAGCTAACTGTGGAGCCCATAAAGGAAATGTAACAGTATATGCTGGTGTTGTGCTTAAATTGAATAATCTTTGTGATTTTCCATTACACTTTTCTTGGTCACTCAAGTCACTACTCTGAACACATACACATACGTATACTTAAATACTGTCATCCTGACAGAGCTCAGAGCTACTCGCTGTGACAAAGCAATAGCAAAACATATATTTCTGTAAAACTCTTACTCCATTATGATATCTGCGATTGTAAAGCCTCCTCTCACTCATCAGTATGGCAGAAAAGCCAGGGTTGGGGGAACAAAATTACAACCATACGGAATCATGGTGCTAACCTGACTACTCACACAGCAAGGTGCTATGCTCTAGTGTGGCTTGCTACTGCTGGGAACCGTTCAAGTCTCTTGTCTTTGGGAAGAAGCATATTCCTAAACTGACAACTTATGTTTTCCTTCAAACAGCTTTAGGTTACCAGCCAAGAGGTGGATTATTCTACTACATATGTTCACACACATTTAAAAAAAAAAAAAAAAAAAATAGAACCAGCACAGCAAAGTAAAGAAAATCTCATATTAATAATTTTCCCCATAATTTATCCAGCTATAGGACCACGTTTTCAGCTACAGCAAGAAAATAAACTCGGGTTTAGTGAAACATTTTATGTGCAAGGCATCCCAGCCACACTCAGCCTCCTTCCAGCCTCTTGGGCTTCCACAAAATCCTGCTCACCCTGCAAACCAGAGACCTGCAGCGGAAGCATACACACGCTCTGCCCAAAATTTGATCTTATCCTTAGGATATCCTTACCTATATCCTTCGGTATTCTGCCCTCAGAGGGGCATCAAGGACAGGACAGCAATTGCTCCTGAATAACATCAAGAATGAAAACAAGCACAAGAGGTAGGCATAGCCACAAATTCAAAGAAAGCACAGCAACTCTGCAAGTACTGCAGGAGGTCTAATACCAAGGCACGCGAGTTAAATTTAGCAAATAGCTGAACACAAATTCTAAATCCCTTGAACTATTAGTAGTTCACATGGTTATGCTTGCAGATATTTTACAAGTAATGACAAACACTGAATTCGACACACAAAAGAGACAGAAAGGTTACTGTCAATACTAACTTCAGTGGCAACAATACTGTTTATCTTGATATCAGTACATTCCACCTTTGAGCATAAAACTTGTAATTGATATTAAACACAATTTGGTCTGATGAAATTCCTAATTACATGGCATTAAATTTTGATTGTTGCAAAAACTTTTTACTTTGCAACCACACAATCAGATAAAATTAACATTCAATTTTACTGTCAAATTTGAGAATATTATTTCTTGAACTGAAATTAAGATCCCTAATGTTTTTAAAGAACTATTTAAAAACAAGAAAGAGTCATATCCCAGTGTGGTGGTTTAACCCCAACCGGAAACTAAGCACCACACAGCTGCTTGCTCACTCCCCTCTGGTGGGATGGGGGAGAGATTCAGAAGAGTAAAAGTAAGAAAACTCACGGGTTGAGATAAAGACAGTTTAATAGGTAGTGCAAAAGCCGTGCACGCAAGCAAAGCAAAACAAGGAATTCATTCACCACTTCCCATCGGCAGGCAGGTGTTCACCCATCCCCAGGGAAGCAGGGCTCCATCATGTGCAATGGTTACTTAGGAAGACAAAACGCCGTAACTCTGAATGTGTGTCCCCCCCCGCCCCCTTCCTTCTTCTTCCCTCAGCTTTATATGCTGAGCAGGAAATCATATGGTATGGAATACCCCTTTGGTCAGTTGGGGTCAGCTGTCCTGGCTGTGTCCCCTCCCAGCTTCTTGTACCCCCAGCCCACTCACTAGCAGGGCAGTATGAAAAGCTGAAAAGTCCTTGACTTAGTGTAAGTACTGCTCAGCAGCAACTAAAACATCAGTGTGTTATCAACATTATTCTCATCCTAAGTCCAAAACAGCACTATGCTAGCTACTGGCAAGAAAATTAACTCTATCCCAGCTGAAACCAGGACAGCAAGCAAATTCAAACACAGAAGTGCTCCCTGCAGTACTGCTACAAGAGTTTCAAAATCTTATTAGAAATCACTTCCACAGGTCTTTGGGCTCTAATCTCAGATGGAAAGAGCTAGATAAAAGGAAGGTGGGTTTAATAATTTCTGTGTCATCCATACTCTTTTTTTATAGATAGTTCACATTCACACAAAAAATATTAGGCTGACCAGTGAGCTCCTCAGCTTCACAGTAGTGGTACTTCTCAGATGGCTTATGCTTTAGATCTTGGCTAAGTTTACTGAAATCTATAGGTTTTTTAGGACAAATCACAATAAAAGAGTTAATTGTATATCTCAGTGTTCAAGGTTCTGTTCAAAGCCTTAAACAGCTAATATGCATATCTAAATTAAATGCAAAATTACATTTTCAAAAAAAATATATTGCTTTTTAAAGGACAACATTTTGCTTCGGAGTTAGTATCCACAACAATAAAGGAAGATCAAATATGCTTCAAGGATATTTATATGTCCTGAGAATCTTGTTTTAGAGAAGTGTTCAACTAAAAATATTTAAGAAATGCACTAACTTCACTGTCTTCTGATTCTTTTCCTTCCTTTGGTCACAAACATTAAGCTACTACTGCAAGATCACAAACATAGCACTCCACCTTCCATTTGATTCATATGTATACATAAAGCTGGCCAGTTGCTGAGTAACTTTATTTAAGGCTAACTGGATACAGTCCCAGAAGGAAAATGAATGAATCAAAGTGTAACTGAAGTCTTGTGATCTTCTTTATGATGACCATGATCTTGGACAAGTAGCCTGGTGGCAGTGAACAAAAATGTCATAAATGGGCATATTTAAGTATTCACTCTTGCATTTATCTGGAAATGCCATAATCGTTTTAAAAAATTTAGTCATGTTTATCCTTAAATCCTGTTTGATCTATATTACTGTACACACACACAAAGGGAAAGAAAGAGAGGGAGAGAGAAGTTTTATGTCATATGTAATAGCATTATACTCCACTTAAGGAAGAGAGAAAAATGAGTGTAAATATTGCCTCGCAAAATTTAAAGAAACCTGCCTTTGAATTAAATAGATAAGTGTTTATTTGCTCTTAAATGCAGAAATTTGTTCTTGTCATTCCACTTTGATATATAAAAGTGCTATTCCCATTTGATTTAAAACACAACTAAGATCTATTCTCAGTTTGACGGAGTTCAAAGGAACCACCAGTTACCTCATCAAACATGGGCAAAAATGTTCATTGGACAGTTTTGTGTATTTTGAGGCCAAAAGTACCATTTTGATTATCTAGTCTGATTTCCTGTATAACAGTTAACACATAAATTCCTGCACAGAACCTCACCAAGTGATTTCTTCATCAAGCCTTTATTTTCTGATTTAGCTAGACCATATGGTTTATAAAAGAACCAACTTTAATTCATTTGATGTTGACATGATTTTAATGTTAGCTCATGTAGAAAAGGGACAAACTGACTTCTGCAAGTCCAGAATGGAAATGAGATGGTCAACATAAGTGACTAGCAGATATACCTTACAGCTTTATGTTTTCGCGTTTCTGAAACTGCCAATTCATACTCAGTTTATCTTCTTCTCCTAATTCTTTAAAGTCTTAGGAGACCTTAGTCCTTTGATATTTATGAAAAGTTTCAGGATCCTCTCAGAATATTAACACCAGAGGTACACTCCTAGTTCAAAAAGTCTGAAGAAGATTTGATTAAATTATTTTCATTAACAAGTGTAACAGACAAGATTTTCCTTGTCACTTGAAAAGTGACTGTCTAGAATCAGCATCGTTAGAAACAGAGCACTTACATTGAATCTACTCTTTCTGCTCACAAGCTCAGGGTGTTCCAAGAAGACTGAGGACATCTTGCCTCTGAAGTAAGTGCAAGGGGTGAACTGAAACTGTGCCTGAATTTCCTGAGCTGTAAGTCCACAGAGAAGTGCTGCTGGTGGCAATGCCACAGACTCAGATTTACCTTTTTCTTCATTTCAAAGCCATCTGAGCAACTCTCAAATTCAAGGTGAACATCTGTCCTGATGCATAGTTTGTCTGAAGGAAAAACACAGCAAACAGGACAACTGACAGAGATTTCCTTTCTCTCCAACATTAAAAACAGTTTATTCATTTTCCTGGTGCCTAGGACTTCAACAGACCTGATTTATTATACTGCTACACAAAAAGGGATTGATACACTAAGTCCCACAACTGACCTCTGGTTCAGGAACATCTGGTCCAAAGACATGAAAAAGTTCACTACATCTGTACATAGTAAATCAATTAGCCATAATGGAACTTGGCAGTCAATAATACAGAAGTATGGCACACAGTAAGTAATGATGGCTTTTACTGAGTTTAAAGATACCTTAGGACACACACGGTTCAAGGGTCTTCTTTCCTAGGGTGTCACCATCTGCACAACATTAATGATCAAGACAGATCCTAGGTCCCACTTACACAAACAAAACATATTTTACTTTAGGTATCAGGTCCTTATGCTTTGATTATATCATTTTCTGTTGGCCCTTCAACAGCAGTGATGGAAAATCCTTCTACAACTACAGGCAACACTGATGTTAACAGTTGGCAGTTTATAAACCAAGTGTTATGGAGTCAATCCCTGCTTTAATCCCTTGGATGACTCTCTTGTTTATTTTTTCTATGTGTCTCTACAGAGGAGTTTTATCAGGATAAGATGAATTTGCTTAAAGCACATCTATTAATTTGGCCTCATTTTACTTTATGGTTGGTATCCTATGATTTGCTGGAGAACAAGCAATATATAGAACATGGCTGCTCTTTTGCACTTCATGTGAAGTGAACATGGCCTGTGCTCCGCAAGTATCACAAGTGACCAGAACAGCACACAAACACTTGGGTGCCTGGCACCTAAACCCTTTTTCACATTCCTAGTCAAGAAAACAGGTAGGTAGCACAGAATGGGAACAAGATCACATATTGTACTGAGAAGGGCAGAGTTGCAATCTGGCACTCAGTCGGAAAATAACCAGAGTGGCCCTACAGCAGTTCTGAGGTTGGTCCTTCCACCTGGATTCCCAGCATGAAATCTCTCTTCAAAGTGCAAGCCAACACCATTGCTTTCAAAAGGAAGAGCCCACTTTACTCTTAAGACTAAGGAGTAGCCGTGACACCCTCTCATTTACTGAGTAACCTAGTGCCCAGATGTATGTAGAAAATGGTAGACTGGGATTAATTTTCCTCCACAGCTGTACATTTCTCACTTCCCAGGAGAGTACCTTACTGCATGGCTGCATGGGAAGGGAGGGGAGTTAACTCCTTTAATTCTTCTATCTTGAAAAAGAGAATTCAAGAGTCATCATTTAGAGGCAAAACCTGAACAGAAGCTTATACAATCATATTTTCTAGAAGGAAAGACACTTTTCAAAAAATATTTACTAATCAGAGCATTTCAGAGATCTCACACATACGAAAACCTGGTTTGGAGGCTCAGATTTACACACAAAGTAGGCACTGAGACATCCACCACAATCCAGTTCAGGCATGCGACAAAGTGTAACTAAGAGGGCGTAAGCTTTTGGGAGCTTTTCCTCAGAAGACTGTTTTGCAATCCACTCTTTTTGTGATTGCACTGAAGGAACGTTGAGGTTGCTCATTAGACATGAAGGAATCCAGAACGGATTCTGTGTTGTCTAATAGGCCATAACTGTCACAAAAAGGTTTTTCTGTGGATAACCTCTCATTCTGTGCTTATTCCTTCACACTGATTCTCTGATACATAGATGAGCTGTTCCTGAATTTTCCCCCTCAACAGGGGCATTAGTACAATATCTACTGTGTACCAGCTACCTTTTGTTTGGGACAGCAGTCGCTCTAGATTCCTAATACTCTGCCAAATGAGGGTAATTGGTTTAAAAGTCTGGAAGATTTGTTTTTGTAGGAGACCTACCAACAGACATTCAGTAAGTGGCCATAAAAAAAAAAGTGACCAAAGCTTTATCTTCTTAGGAAATTAAGCTAAAAACTAAGAACTCTTATTAAAACAGGTATCTCCTGAATTAGGTGCTAGGCAAGCAGATGTTTTCCAGGTGACAGTTTTTGGTCTCAATTCCTGCCTTCCCCTGAAGAGTTGATTGCATGTTGAGTGCCAATACACACATCCATTTACTATGATTTAGTCCTGTCCATAAGCAAACCTTCAAATACTGACTGGATTACACCACTGCTTTGTAACCAAGCCTTGCATTTCCAAACTGCTTTTCCTCTGCCCTGACATCTCTTCTGTCATTGTTATTTAATTACTGTAATTATTTTTACTTATTTTTATCTTCCATTGCTTCTCTCCTATTTTTTCCATCAGTAGAGTGTTTTTTGTTTCTCATTCTCTCCACATTTGGAGATAATTCTTCCTCTGTCTCTCTCCCTTATCCCTTTACCCAAGCAGCTTTGTTAAATGCTTGTTTTGGGACAGCAGGGGGTCTAGTGTTGCTTCAGTTAATATTTTAAAGGCTTGTTCAGTTTCCTTCTGCATGAACACACTAGCAATAAATAGTACTATCTAACCATGCTAAGCTCTCTGTTGGGTTTACTTTTATTGTTGGAGACTAGAACTGAAAATAGGAGTTTTAAGAGTCCCTTCTTGATAAGTAACTGATGTATGTTTAGTTGAGCTAGCGTAGTGTTCTTTCTTTTATGGTTCAGTTGTGTTTTCATCAGATTGGAGGAAGGATCTAATTAATGCACCGAATATCCGTTCCAGCTGCAATATGTATTTTTTTTCTATGACTTAGCATTTTCTGTGCTGCGGTATATTTATGATTAGAAAAATAAATTATTATTTTAAAGAATGATTAGTTCTGAAGCATGAAGAAAATAAAAAAAAAGCCCACCACACACTTAGTAGGTTGATCAGAAAAAAAGGAGAGGCTAGGGAATGTAAAACTGGAAAGAGGAATATTAGTTTTGTGGCATGAAAACTGGTAGATTTTTTTGAGAATGGAACTCAAAACACAGTGAGTTATAGATTCCCTAAGAGCTAAGGAAAGTACACAGATCTTGTGAGCAGTACTTTTCTCACTTGTATTTAATTTTGAATTATACAAATTGAAAAACTGTTCCAGTTGATCCAAGCATATAGCTAATATATCTGAGGAGTTTCATATTGTTTGCATTAGGAGGTGAAACTGGCAATGGCATCAGACACCTCGTTGATGCAATCCCACTTATGTTACAATAATACTCTCTACGTACTGCTCTGCAGTTCTTTTTTTTGTATTCAGTTTCGGTCTCTTTCTTGTATATGCATACTCCTCCACTAAAAATATTCCCTGTACTCAGACCCCAGGGAAAACTTCAGGATCCAGTGCTGCACGTGGCCTGGTGCTCCGGGCATTTACAGAATAGGCAAAGGCTGCCTAAACAGTAACAAGATAAACTGCTTCTGACATTTTGCTAAATGACCTCTCATGCTTATCAGTTCCAACAAGATCTCCTCCAACTCCCAACACCACAATAGGCAGATTCAGTTAAAAGTAAGGTACACAAATCTTAATTTTATCATTTTTAACCCATATTATCCCAGAATTCTCTATCCCATTCCAAAGCTTAAGCAATTACAAAAAGAGTTAATAAAAGCATCCTACTTCACTTTTAGTGAATTAAATAATGCTGAAATAATGGTCAGATACTGCAACAAGGCAAAGCCAATACATAAATAAAACAAGTATCTCCACCAATAAGTTAAACAGAGGTCTCAAGACAGATTTTCTAGTTTCCCATAGTGGGAAAGTGGCATTTTTTCCTTGAAGACTACAGTTCCATCCCTGGATTACCAGGGGAAAGATGGTCCTTTTGGTAGAATGTAGTCTTCACCAAAGGACACTGATCTGGGGATTACCTTGCGCTGGATGAAAAAAGGGGAACAGAAGCTGCATAATGGATGCATACTATATGGCTCGGGGCTGGTTCCTTTCAGGATCTACAGTGAAAATTTGTGTTTGGTTCAGGTGTTTCAGAGCAAAACTGAAGCACTGAAACTTATCTGTATAAATTATATTGGTCATAATATCTGGGCCCCCCACATTTCCACTGGTGCAGGACACAGAAAAAAGAAAGAGCCGCATACTCAGAGGGAAGACAACAGCCGGAATTTGATTCAGAGACCTTCCTAGGGGGCAATAGGAACACAACTGCAATCGCTACCTGGTAGAAAGTGGGAGAAAAAGACAGACAGCCAGTGATGGGGAATGTCAGAGGGAATGTGAAACTGAAAACTTTCTGAAGTGAAATGAATTTAGCTGAGTTTCAGATGTTCTCTGGCTACCTTTGTATTTTTCTGACAGTAGCTTTTTCTCTTTGCCCATAGCTGCTGGACAAGTTACAGCAGTGTAGATGACAGTACGTCTCACTTGTCTCTTAGAAGATAATCGGAGCTCAACAAGGTGAGTGACAATGACTTCTGTAACCGCACTATACTCTTCCTGCAATTTCAGGCCTTCTGGTTCTCTCACAAGTTTTTGCAACTCCCTAGCTGCCCATAGACATTTTACCCAACCAAAACAGCTTGGACCTT
>NW_010536815.1:59159-60238 GCF_000687285.1 Phaethon lepturus | reverse complement strand
CTTTCCCTCCCATTTGCAATCTAATCTAGCTATAACTCATTTGCACCTTTTCAGAACACTTCAGCAAACACTTTCATTTCTACTTTCAGTTCCTACCATTTGTACACAGATTAGCTTCAAAGCAGACCAGCTGATTTAAAAGTACTTTATTCTCTCTGTTCATCTTCTGCCTTCTCAGTAATTTAGAAGCCCTGCCTTGCTAGACCCTCTTATTAGTTCCAGGACTTGGCCATCAACTTGTATTAGCATCAACAACAGCCTGTTCCACAGCTTTTTGTGGATTTTCATTCAGTTATGCTGTCATATTAACTATTTCCTTCAAATGTGTGTATCTTCAAGTTACACTTTTGTAGTGTTTCTATTTCCCTGATAGCATTAGAGGCTCTCTTTCTGATTAGCAACCTAAACAAAATTTCAGCTTCATGTTTCTGTTGTTCATTTCTTGGCAATTTTTCTCAAAATTTTATACTTAAGAAAGTACAGATGGTGAGCGGGAAAATATTCCAAAGGCTAGATATTTGAGAGGTCAGCTGGCCAGTAGATTACCAGAAAATCAAGGACAGGAGAAGCATTAGAATTTCATGTCAGTAAGGCCTCAAGGCCAACTTCAATACTTTCAGTATTCACACACCCCAAAAACCCCCAAAACTTATTTCTTTTCTTTGACACTTCACCTTAAAGAAAGATATTTTTTCCAAATTGAGATCTGGAAAGATGCAATTCTTGCAGGATATGCTACACTTAGAAATCACCTCAGAAAAAGTAACCTATATTTTAAGGCATGAACTCCACATTTATTATTCTTTCTACATTGTAAATTCACCTTCCACAACCACTGACTAAATCAATATCCCACACTTCTGCCTCTCCTAATAAGAGAGAAAAGAGCACTTGGAAGCCAAAATTGAAAATGCAGTTTACAGAAGAGCTAGGGCAAAGGACACAAAGGGTGGCATTTGGGGAGTGCACCAAGCTCTGTGTGAGTCTCTCCTATCCAGCGTAGGCTAGAAAAAACAGGAATGTTGTTTGACTTGCACCCGGTCCTATGCCTCTCAAGGGCAGGCACTTAGCTGGGATCA
>NW_010536815.1:54883-59128 GCF_000687285.1 Phaethon lepturus | reverse complement strand
TCCAGCCTGCCTCCCTTCCCCTACCACAGGCACGGATCTTGCCAGCCATGCTAATGCAAAAGCTCCAAGGGATCTCCTGGGACTTGGACTCACCTGAGAAGTCAAGTGCTTTTGGATCATCTACAACTCTCTGAGGCAGCAAACTTTGGCAGAGCTTTGTATCAAAGGATCTGCAGAAAGCAGGCTCTGGGGAACTGCAGTGGAGGCAATCAAACCCAAAGCTAGAATACTTGGGTGCTATTTCAAGAATACCACTGCGCTGGCACCTGCTTACCTTAGGTTAGACTATGGCACTGTATGAGCATTGTCGTCAGTCTATTCTTAACTTAATTCATCTCTTTGCTGCATGTAGACCTGTTTCCAGGAAAACTAACATAGCGTTTACAAAAACAAGGTACCTCTCTGTTTGATTATTTGCTGACCTAGAATAATTTCCAAGGAGACATTCTGAAAGCTATCTGCTAGCTTTATGGCATTTAGGAGGGAGGCCACACTCCCTTATATAGGTCAGCTCTGCCCTCAGATATGTGCCTTTCATTGCAGTGAGACTCCTGCACTGTGTACCATCACATCCAAGAACAAAATTAAGCAAGCCCTTTGTGTCCCATTATTGGTTCTATTAATATGTGCTGAATTATCTATCTGCTTCCTAAAATTATGTCTGTACAGAAAGTTAGGTCTAAATTCACTGTCAGCTACTTCGCTGAAAAAACAAAAAACAAAACCAAAAAAAACCCCAACCAACCAAACCCAAAAACCACAACAAAGCCCCTGAAAACCCCAACCCTCCCCCCCGCCAAACCCAGCAAAAATCCTGAGAAAAAAATCTCATCCCTTCAAGACTGTTATATTCCAGTGTAAATGAGAACTAAATCTGACCCTTACTGTTTGCGCACAGTTGAGCTTGTTATGATGAGAATAGCAGTCCTGTGATTGCCACAGATCTGAGTCTTATTTTGAATAATTTTATTGGTGGTCTGGTTGTTGTCTATAAAAATGAGGCCACATCTGGTCAAGTGTGCAGTAAGCTGGTTCGGGGCTTCCATTCCCAAATGAATATTGCAATATTCAGACACTTTACTGACCAGTTTCTTTTGTTATAGACCCTGGATGTGCAGAATTAAATAGCATATACCTCCCAGAAGCTGTTCCCTTAGACCATCTGGGTAATGAAGGTATCATTTACACCACATAAAACTGTGACATCTGAAAAGGAAAAGGCCAGTCTGATAAGATCACACATACAAGCAGGACTAACCAGCTTTTAACCAGCCTTTCTGGGTTTGTGGGGTTGCTTTTTTTGTGGCTTGTTTTGTTTCTAAATAGTGGAGTTGAAGTAAATGAGTGTTTGTTTTAAACAAGAGTTGAAAAGTAGACAAATAAAGGATTGCCAATACAGAAAAGCATCTTCAAGTCACATTGCAATCATCTTAACTAAAAATAGGAGTATGATGAACAACCACAGTCACGATTTCTTTAAAACACACACACACAAAAAGTACGTAATAGAAGGCTAATCTTCATAAAGCATAGAGGAAAGAAGATCTGTGTTGTCTGACTGAAGAACAAACCAGAAGATCTTTAATATACCGCAAAGTTAATACTGAAATATTTGAAATGTTTTACTTTTTCCCTACCTAAAGCTTAAGTGGGCTCTGATTTGCAGTAGATGGTCCTGGACTTAGAGTGGAATTTTCCTCAGAACTGATCTAAGGTCATGAGTTACAAACACAGCTTTATACTAGTTCAGTGCATCTTCTGGCCTGGCACAACTGACAGTCCTGGGGCTCACCCATGGTTTTCTACTCAGCAGTGGGTTTTAATAGCTGTTTTGGCAGATAACCATCTCCCTTCACATTCAGAAGGAATAAACACAATCCACAGAGTCATGTCATTACCATTGTTTAGGCTCCTAATTTGTTATTAGGCTCCTATAATTTGTTATATTTCTTAAAGAAATGCAAAGTTAAACATTAAAACAGCACCATTTTACTTACAGGATTAAATTATTAAGAAAAAAAATCCAAACCACCACACAGTAAAATCCAGTTCTACTCCCCACAGTAAATTCACACGCATGCTCAGCTTCTTACATGTACCAATCCAAGAGCAGGCATCTTCTGCTGGCAATACTTCCCCTCTTACTTTATTTGAGATGACTCAGGCACAACAAAACATCTCACTGTGCCTATGCCCACCATCACCTTTCTGCAGTCAGACCAACTAGACGTAACATGGAAAATAAGCTAATATATGTGTCTCCTAGAAAGTTGCATTAAGGGGATCAAAATCAATGGTGCACGTATCACCAAAGGTTCCCATGATATATAAAAGCACAGTTCTTACCTGCATATAGTAGAACTGTGCTCCTGTTATGGTGCAGCCAAATTCCTAATTCTGTATTGTTTCCTTCCACTCAGTCAAGGCACTTTCTTCAAGATCAGTGTTCCCAGGAAAGCTGGATGAGCACATGGAGCACAGCTGTCCTTAGCTGTTGTATGAGATGAAGTTCCTTCCCCAGCTCAGATTAAGCACAGCACTTAAGTACTTGGCCTTTTTTTTAAGCTCCTATTTTTCTAATAAAATGAATAACAAGTTAGGAGCATAAGTACTTCTTTGAGCTTAATCTTTCACAGTCAGCACTCAAAAAACAAAGTCTACCACACTGGGATTCCATTGCCTAAACAAAAGCACCCAGTACCTCTAGGTTGCTGAAAGACATCTGAAATGTCTGGACAGGACCCACAGGAGATCCAAGCTCTTCTGGAATTGCAGTTGGAGGCCCTCTAGAGTATCTCAGAAGGTAACAGGGCATAGAGAGATGAGTTTCATTTCCAGTGTGTTTGCTGCTGGAGGAAATTACTACATTTTCACCTCTCCAGACTGCCTCTTTTCAGCCATCCTCACTTCCATGGCTGAAACCATGGATTTATTCTTATTCTCATTCTTTCTCTTCTGGGAATACCAGGTTAAGTACTACATAACTTTGTAAAATCAACAACAGTTGTTGTAATTCCCAAATACAACGCTCTGCTATATTATCTCTTTGCATATAATACTGGGCAGACTCCTTGTAGAAACTGTCATCTCTTTTTTCCTCTATATATTTTTCTGGAATTGTCTTTCAAATATTAAAAATGTCTACATAGTCATGCTAAACTTTTGTTCCCCCTTCCCTGATGACAAGCACGATATCAGCAACCTTCCAGGAAATACCACCACCTCTATAATTTTGTTTCTACTCCTGTTCCATATCTGACTTAATTCAATACAAGGTAATGAAAAGCAAAATTCTGAATTAATTAGGTTTATTTCAAATCTTTGAATTTGAAAACGTTCAAATCTCTAACCCTAACATTTTAGGGTTACAGCTAGTGATAGACCCCACTGAAGCATCTTTCTTAAAATACTTAGGAGCATGAATAACCCAAGTAAATAGCCACACTGGCACCAGTGAGACACATGAATCCAGTTACATACGGTCTAACACAAAAATTAGGAACCTAAATGGATGAGAGAGATATCCACAAAACCCATATCTATTCCTTGAAGTATCCACATTCCTGCCAATGAAGTCATATTTCAGTAAAAGTCTGCACCAGTCAGCAGTAAGTTACTTAAGACTTCTCAGCCAGCTGCTCAGAGGTACCCAAGCTTCCCACCAAAGGCAGCTACACACTCACAGCCAACGACTCTGAATCGAAAAGGCAACAGGAGATTTATGGCAGGCCCACAGTGAGGCAGACTATGTGTTTCTTTGGAGGGACTCAATTTTCTTGATGTGTTTAGGTTCTGTTTCTGTTCTATGAAACACAGAAGTTTAATGCTGACTCCTGTTTGCACACCAATGGTTACAATTGGTCCACAATCATTTCTTAAACATCCTGTCCAAGATATCAGGTTTTATTAACAATGAAAACTAATTTCACTGACAGATCAAAGATGACTGTGGCTTCCTTGCAGCTGTTAAAATTGTTTAAAAGCAGGAATATTTCTTCCGATGGGGAAAAGCAAGACCAAGCTGTACCTAGGTTTTCAAATATTTTCTTTAAATAAAAGCACAAATAAATTTTTCCTCTGAGAGTCTAGAATAACTGTTTCAGAGAGTGAACCAATCATACAATTGTTGTGAAAATGCCTGGTTCGCGATCATACTTAGCACTGCCTGCTCATAAAGTAGCAGTCTTTTAATCTAACCTGGTTGGTTTAATGTACGCTATAAGTTACTATGCATGACTTGTATTA
>NW_010536815.1:18720-54852 GCF_000687285.1 Phaethon lepturus | reverse complement strand
TCTTTCCCTGCTCATGAGACTAATCCCATGGAGACCAGTTTCTTCAACAGCTTTTGTTATTTGAACTTACATGAACAATAGCTCTCATAAAAGTTGCAAATTCTTACTCGAAGTAGCACTAGCCAAGCTCCATGTTGCATTAGACTTGCTCTCCTACTTGTTAGCAATGCTACAGTAACGCCTCACATGTAAAGACAAACTGTGTAAGTGCTTCAGGGTGTACTCTTATCTCCTCTCTTGGGTGGATTACCTGCAGCAAGGGTACTGAGAGGCTGGATGAAAAAAAAAAAAGGCTTAGCTCCGTAAGATAGTTGCACACCTCACCTCCTCGCAGCTGTCGGGAAGGGAACCAGCACACCAGGAGGCAACAGGTGACTCTGCTTGGTCATGACATTGGCCACAGCAATACTCTGAGTGAGAAACTGTGAGGATCTATCAATAACAAATCTAACATTAGGGAAACGTAATACTGAACATATACTTGAATATTTGACAGCCCAAGCAGTAAGCTGGCTGAATAGAAGTACAGGACACAACATTGATTTGTCATCTTTGGTTATATTCCACGCAAAATTATTCCAGAAGAAAGACTGTGAATAGCTAGGACATGGCAGACCCACATCAGGGTCACAGTAACTACAACTACATTATTAGATCCAGGAGTATCCTCGGCTCCACATGCACATCCTTGCAATGCCCTAGCTTCATAATGTAGAGCCAGATATGCACCATTCACCCTTTCCACTCTTCCCATACCCTAGTTTTCACACCAACAAAATTCAGACACACAGTTTGGGCTTCAGAGGTTTTGTAACAGAGTGATTTTTGCTCTAAGAGAAAAGTTTTGGTCTCAGAAAATTACTAAATATGTATCAGTTCTTTAACTTATTTGGAAAAATGGTTACCAGCTGAAATTATCTTTACAATGGCCAGTTAGTGACAACACGTACACTGGGCTTCAGGTGACTCTATGTATTATGCAGGCAAATTATTGTCCTTTTAAATTGACAACAAGTTATATTGAACCTGTGCAAACACATTAGGTATTTTCACTGATCAAAAAACTCCCATTAAATCTAGGAAGATGTAGCTACATGAGGTCTCATACTTTAAGCCACTCAACTAAGACATTTTCATTTAATACCTTTACTATTACCTGTATTTTCTCTTATACAGCTACTAGAAGAATACAGAGAGTAAGCCGTTGTGCTCCAGGATACAGGGAAGAGAGAGGAGGATCTGGGGGAAGGGGCTGTTGTGCTGGTAGTCAACTGCCCACGGCACAGAGGTCCCTGCCTCTCTGTGGCACCCTCCGTAACTATATGGCATCCTCTCTCACCCTTGCCATAACCTTTCTCCACAAGCACAGAAAAAACAGTTTTGCCTGCATTACTGAGGTGCTTTGGGACTACAGGTTGTACAGCCTCCCTCCTCACTGAGAACTACTGCCTGTGACCACTATTGCCCGAGCAATTCTAGCACCCAAGCAGCCCCTGCCCTAGGGAACCAGCAAGTGTCTTTCCAACATAATTGGTTGGAAAGTTCAGTTTTTGAAGAAAAGCAGAGTTTTTGCAGATACATTTCTGCCTTTTCTGTGTTTACCGTTCCCCATCCAGCAGTTGATTTTGACATGCTGTTAACTTAGCTTTAACTTTTTTGGGCAGAATGTTTTGCACTGCATAGACCAAAATCTTTGGCAGTGTTGCGGTTGGAAAATGGAAACTGCACTACCAAAATAATTGCTCAGGATAGACTCAGTCTGTGGAAAAGATGGAATACTTTGAAATTGCCAGCTTTCACCTGTCAGTACACTGTGCACTTTGGCTAAATACACTTGAAGTATGACTCCAGTGAAAACAGAAAAAATCAAGACCAAAGCTCTGTCTCGGAAGGCAACTAACAGAGTTCTGTCCCATTTGAGAATGGAGGCCAGGAGCATAGTGAAAGTATATGCTAAGTGTATAGTAGGGGTATAGTAGTAGGTATATAGCTATGTGCAAGTAGAGGAGGAAAAAGGGTTTACTCATTAAGCGTTAAGTTTTACATTTTAATAATTCCTTCAACTTTTATTGCTTAATTTAAGAGAGTCTGGGTTTGCTTTTTTTAGGTTCTGTGCAATTTCCCTGTGACTTCAATGGGATTAATAAGTGCCTCAGATTTCTAAAACTGAACTCTTTCAGTGCCTCAAATGTTAGCCATAGCTTTATTTTTTTACTGTACAACAATTTACAACTGAAGTGTTAGAAATCTACAGAAAGCAGAACTTGGCTTTTACTTTAGTATAGTCTCCTCCAGAATATTCTTTTCATCACAGAAGGTAAGGAAAAAGGATCCATGAAGTTATCCACTATCACTTCCTCTATAAGTGCTCCTGCATTAAGGTAAATAATTTGACATATTCATAAATTCTATGAGAAACAGCTAAAAAGGACTGTGCAAATCCTCAAAAGTGTTAAAATTTGGAGGTCTGGTTGAAAAAACTTTTTCCTTGCTCTTCCATTGAAAATACTGTGGTCAGGTGAGGTTTTCTTCTTTCCCCATCTCCCATTGGCTCAGTTGTTGTTTTCATTTCCAGTCATGCTACATTTTCACTACTGCATTTGAAGATGTTTTGGGGACCTCGTGACATCTGAATTGTCTCCACCATCTCAGACAGCTGGAGTTCTCGAGTCACCAAGCTGCTTCATTGCTACCTGACTGTTACTCTGAATTGGGTAGAAGCCCCATCTGGGACTTAATCTCCCCGTTAATTACTAAACTGCTTTAGTTATTAAACAGGAAAATGACAAGAACTCCAAAGTTGCTAGAAAAAATGTCCCTTCTGATTGTAGGCAACATTCTAAAATCAAGTCTCATGCGTAGAGTATCTTCTCATAAATAAAAAATAATCAAATCTAACTTTCAAAAAAAGTTTAAATCCATTACTCTAACTTGCTTTCACTTAGTAACTTTTCAGCTCAAGTCCAGACAATGCAGACATTGTTTTACCTTTAGCCGACAGCAGAAATATCTGGGATGTGCAGTAACATATGGAGCCGTCTGATGAGAGATCATCCAGCCAGCTGAATACATAGGCAGACAACCTTCTCCAAAAGCAACCCCTGTGAGCCTGATCCTGCATGGTGCTGAGAGCCTCGTCTCCAGCTGACTGCAATGGGAATTGAAAGCAGACAAGAAGTTGCAGGAGATGATCAATATCTCAGAGACCTGGGCCCTTAAGGGGCTCAGATTTCAAATGCCTGGTTCTTACTGCAGATGTGCAACAGACATAAAACTTCCTACAGTTCTGAGGAACTGTTACATTGGAACAGAACATGGCCAAATCTTAATGCTTATAGGGACATTAGATCTCCTTCCTAAAACATAAGAGCCAGCAGTACAGATGAGCAAGTTTTAAAAATCAGGTTGAAAGCAAAGTCCTTAAATGTACTAGCCAAGAGTGATAGTTAATTTGCTTGTGGTTCAAATTACAAAATCATCTTCTCTCCTCAAAGTAGTATTGGGGGAAAAAAACCAACCCCAAAACCCAGCAAGCAGCAGGCATATAACAAATAGAGCTCAAACAAATTTATATTAAAAAAAAAAAAAAAGGCCAGCATTTCTGTTTAAGATGTATATCCATGACATCAGAAGGACAGGCAGCTGACACAGTGTAAAGATAATTTGCCTTTGACTCCCAGGGTCTCCAACCAAATTGTGCGGCTCAGCAATATTTCTGGAGTGTATTTCCAAAGAGTGCCCTAATCCAGGGCTCATTTCATTTTTGTTCCCTTTTTGGGCCTTCTTCAGATTCTTGCACAACTTCTAGTTGTATGTGGCATTACTTCAAGGAAAAGATGAATGCCTTCTCTACCTCAGCCCATCTACCACCATTTTATTACTATATTGTAGCCTAGTGCTTGAAGCATTGTCCTCCAAAATGTCGTTTGAAGGCCAGAGAACACAGATGAGCACTAAATCTACATCCCACCCCCAGCAAAATGCTCTGCTCAACAGGCTGTTATACCAAAGATTTGCATGCCATGCAAGTGGCTGCCATGCAGTTAGACAAACTGCATTTCTGCCTTCCATCAGCTTTTTATCTGGTAGCTAAATGCTTGTTTGTTTTTAAATATTTCCACTGTTAAGTTTGTGTCTAGTCACAATAGTTGGCTGTTTAGAAAAGAGTAAAAGATTTAAGTTTTTGGTTTACTTACTGTTTTTGAAAAGGTGTGTCAAACAACTCTTAGGTATTACATATTTACTTACTATTAAAAAGCTGCATAAATAATATATTGCTCAGGCACATTATCTGATGGCAGGCCAAGGATCCACTTTACAAATTCATGACCCGATACATTTGAGTGAAAATAGGTAGCTAAGCAAGGTGTATGAAAGAAGAAAAATGACATATAAGATGAAATAAAAAAGATCTTTTCAAAAAAACCACTAAATATGTATGACTTTTCCAGATGTTTCTTGAGATGAAACAAAACATGCAGCAATTGTTAACAGATTGATGGTAGAGGATTAAAATGGCTGGGAAAAAAAATTCCAAGTCATTGAATATATGTGACACCTGAAGGCTTCAAGGTTAGGCTGAGAGCCCAAGGGAATAGAGGTTCCAGGATGTCGATCATCCATCAGGTATCTGCACAAGACTAAAGGAAACCCACCAGTGGGGAAAACATTAAAGAACATTCATGAACAGGAGGGGAATGAGTATGTCCAAACATATGGAAGAATTACTGCACTTTCTTCATGGATTTATTTTTACCTCCAAGAAGATAAAGAACAAGATCCCAGAGAATTCAAGTGCATGGTGACTTGGGATCCAAGGTTTTGGATTATATTACAAGGCACAGTAAGGTTGCATTTTTCACCTCTGCAGTAATAAGAACCTAAAGTTACATGCAGCTGAATTGATTCTGTAACAGACAAAAAACAACATATGCTATTTTGATGTCTTTGTTTTAATCCTGTAGTTCCCATTTGTAACATTCAAATACGTAAAATCCTCTAATAGTTGTCTTTGTTCATTATTCTCGAAAGTGTTCAGCTAAACAAGAAAAAATGCACACTTTCCAGAAGTCACCACCTTGTGTTCCAACATAAAATAATAGGCTTGTTTGTGTCTTCTAAGAAAAGACAGCGTAAACACCCAGCCAACTCTGTGGAACAACATCTCCAGGCCAGGCCACTGCTTTTTATGAATTACAACATGTAAAGTACATGGCCAAAGAAACGGAAAGACTTCTACACCATCTCTCTTAAAAATAAACTAGACTTTTGATTACATCCACATCAGTAACAGCATCTAGAGCAAGTCGGATAAACTGTCAGTCATGCTATGCCAGTTCATACAATCTAACAGGTAGACCTCAAGTCCGTGTGATCAGGAAATAACGCACTTCCCTTTCTTGCTTCTCGAAAGGGAGTCATGTCTGCCAGAAGTCTCTGAGATGGGTAGGCAGGCCCTCCTCAGCGTTCATCCTTTTATTGACAAGCCTTTGCTTTGCTCTCTATAAACTGTCATCTTCTGTTCCAGTCTTTGCTCACAATGAGACCCAGCAATCAGGACCAGCTTGTATTTAACTAGCATATCATACCCATATAATGCTGCATGTGTTCTCTCCATTCCACGATGCTATGCAATGATAAAGATTTTTATATCCTTTAAAAAAAAACTAATTATAGCGGTAACAGGTGCTTTTCTTACAATTCTTTGCTACTCTTTCTAAAACGAAGTCACGCTCCCTAAAGTAGAATAGATGTTGCGGTGTACAGGCAACCCTGAGTTGGGTTAAGGTATCCCTGCTGTAGCGGGGACCCTGCACAGCGGTGCTGCTCGTCCCTAGTTTGCAAGGGCTATGGGCAGCCCAGGGCACAGAAAGCTGACGCCACAGCCACCAAGGCTTTCAGTGAACTGCAAATCCTAAGTTGTACCTAACTCCCCTCCTGCTCTCCATATCAGTATTGAAATCTCTATCGTTTAACTTCATTTGTTGCTCTGACTTTCCAATGTGGGTGTTAAACAAATTTAGAATCTTTAGGTTATTTTCTTTGGCTTTCATCCACTCACTAATATTTATTTTTAATCTGGCACTTTAACACTGGGGGAAAACCAGACCCCAGTAACATCAACAGAGGTGTTAGATTGAGCAAGACCACTGTTCTCCGTATTCTCACTATGTTTGCCATGACAGTAAGCTGTAGTTCAGCGAATGTGTGGCACAGAGCAATTTCCTCAGGAGGAGAGTACGCACTGCTGTTGGCATCAGAAAAGCAGAATAGGAAGATAGAGAGAGAGGCAGGGTTAGAGAGAAGGGAAATCTGTGACTGTGGATCATCTAAGTCTAGAGGAGACTGCGGAAATTGAAGAGTAACTCAAATCAGAAAAAAAGCCTGAGAAGGTGAGTCCTGCAACCTGTAAGGAATAACGCTCAACATTGGTGAAGAAACTGAAAGATGGATCAGAATGCAGGCATTTCTTATTTTTCCTACTCCCTTCCATTTACTCACTGATAATTTTGCCAAGAATATCAGAGAGAGATGAAAATAACACAAATACAATCAATCCAAGTATATTTGTCCAAAAGTACTGCATGAATTGTGACCATGTTAGAAACAGGCCGTGATGTCAGCGCTTCTTTCGTTAGCTATCACATCAGCCTGAGAAGAGAAATAGAACAGAAAGACAAGTCTGACACAGAGGACTGTGGTCCAGAAACCAGGGAGGCAGCAGAGCTGGTACCAACAAATTCAACACCAGGCAGAGGATGTGCTGAACAACTTAACATGTACAGCAGTACCCAAACTGCTCCGATCAAAGCTCTCAAGGCAACAGCAGATGGATC
The DNA here is from genome assembly GCF_000687285.1 of Phaethon lepturus. NCBI lineage: Eukaryota > Metazoa > Chordata > Aves > Phaethontiformes > Phaethontidae > Phaethon > Phaethon lepturus. The sequence continues at coordinate 48,016 of NW_010536815.1, read as the reverse complement.
TGACGTGGATATCCAAATGTAACAGCCTGGGTCCAGCCCAGAACCCCTTCCTCTCCTCCAAAAATAAAATAAAAAATGAAAAACGTATGTGACATTTCAAAAAAACAACAGTGATACTGAAGACCTAAACTCAAATTCCTATTCCAAAACAAACAGGTGTCTCAGCTCCCAAATAAATTTTTGGCTTGTTATGGGAACTGGTATGATGTGAGACTCTTATCCAAGATACTAAAGATGAGATCAAACTATGTAGGGCCAACTTGTGAGCCTAAATAACTGGGGAATAAGGTGACAGAATAAATATAACGTAGATAAAAACAGAATATCACACATGGAGAAAAAGCAATCTTAACTTTGTTCACAGAAAATGAACTCTGAAGTGGCAATTACCAGTCAGGAACAGAGACCCTGTTGGGGGTATGGAGTCATCATATACAGTGCTGTGAAAGTATCAGCTCAGTAGCTTTAAAAAAAGAAAAAAAAAAAAAAAATCCAATTAACAGCCTCACCAAGCATTGGTGTTGGACATCCTGATTAAAAAAAACCCAAACATTAACACTCATGACAAAAAAAAAAAGCAACCTCTTTCATCTCAAAACTTGTTTCAGAGACATGCTTGGAAAAACCTGAAAAACCTTCTAGATTGATTCACGAGGACAGAGCTGCTGATTCTCTTTTCCTTACACAGAAGCTTGACTTTAACCCAGAGGTGAATATCAGTCATCTTTATATAATCATCACTGTTCAGGCTCTGCTCTTACATTTTTCTATAAACACCTACTTATGGCCTCAAAAACAGGATACTGGCTAAGTGATCTGATCTGGTTAAACTGCTCTTAGGTCCTCCTGTTACCTCGGAAGGGAGATGAATAGAAAGCTTTCACAGGGATGTGAAGGCTGCTTTCATTTATCTGCATTTTCTCCTGCCAAAGAAAAAGCACCCCATGGTGAACTAAAGAGGGGCATAAACTTGCCCAGTTTCAGAAAGAAACAAAAAGGACATACTTGACTGCTCCTACAAACCTTTCCAGAATAGAAGTGAAAACTGTAATATAGTTCTTCACAGTGAGTACTGGCAATATTTTCTATTTATTCTTCACTTACTGGAGACATCTCAAAAGCAACAAAATAAGCCTTTGTTGCAGCATACCTATGGCATTTTCAAATAGCGTGGAAGTCCCTGAACTCGGTAGAGTTCTTCCAAGAGTCCTACCTTATTCTCACAAATGAAAGTGGATTCAAATGCCAGCTTTCTTTTTTCGCTCATTACAAAACTACACATAATCATTATCTATTTCACGCTCTTCACCATGGTATCTGAGCACTTAGATGAGAATTGTGTTTCTCATTTTCTATGATTAAGTTTTATGAACTGTGGTCATTTATTACATTTTAAGACACAGGTAATGTCTCAAACACACTTGAAATTAGAATTACTAGGTGGGGTTGCTCAAAAATACAGTCAAAGGAAAAAATATTCCCAGCACCTGAGAGAAGGAAGAGAGATATCCTTGAGGAATGAGAAAAATGTGGGTGGATGTATGGAATTCTTTATCTACTTAACTCTTGTATAGGCTTCCTCCTCCCCAAGTAGTGAAACAGGTTTTATTGGAATTTCGTGCATAAATGCCTTCACTAAAGCAGGAGCTGAACTGAAACCTGCTAACTTAAAACATCAAACGCTGCACAGATTCACTGCATGAAAAAATGAGTTAGGATCTCAAAGGGGTTTGCAACAGCCGCGCTTAAAACCTTGATGCTGCAGTGTTCCACGTGAACGATACTAGACGGGTGTCATTCTTGTCCTTTCTTGCTCTGCTGAAGTCATTATCAGCGCACCTCCTTCTAGGCCCTGCTGGCTCTGCTAACTCCCACAGTGGATTTGGTATTTACTGGTTGAAGAGTAATTCGGTAGCGCTCTATTTCCATAGATGAAAAAAAGCGGGTAGAATCCAAAGTGGAGACAAACTGAATGGAGTCAGGCTGAGACGGATTTTCAAGGATAACATTTACTTTCGTAGCTAGAAAGATTTTAGTTTCAGAAGGTACTATTACAACAATTTAGTCTGACTAGACTTCACTGTATCTATCCAGCACCTCCAGTTCAATTTGTAACCTACTGAGTTACTTTGTCGCTCGACAGCCTCTGCAGCAGTGATTAACAGCATTTCTCTCCTGTGCTCTGAGATCTCTTGATCTCAAAGAGCTGGATGGCATCCTTAGTAACACTTGGCTATTTGCCAAATGGTATTAAAAAAAATAGACCCCCTGCTAATACTTCACATGGAAAACAGCTGAGTGAACCAAGTGTCATTTAGTGGTAAATCCAATAAAAGTTTACCTTTTTTAAAAAAATTAGAATTATATAACCATCTCCTTTTAACCAGGTCTAAATAAAAGATAGCACATTTTGGCCTATGAAGAAATTTCAGAAGAAAAACTGCCACTCTATTGACATGATAACACATAATTTTTCAGGATATTTGGTGAGAGAGAAAATATTTCCAAAATAATTTTAAATCACAGGTTTAATCCTTGTATTCAAGTTATAGACAAGATGATAAATGTTCCCAGGGGGTCTTCAAAAAAAGAAAATCAACACTATATACCTTGCAATCCTTAAACCTTAAATTTTTTACCAATTTTGTTATTATCTCTGTATTTTAAAAAACACGCCTTCCTGTCTTAGTTACACTTTCTATTCTCTACCCTCAGCTGCCCTCCTCACCCACACCTTTCTTGCTAAATCAAAGTACGACACACATCTGAGGGTCTCCTTGACACTGCCTTGGGCTTCCTTACATTCTGCTTCAGCTGACTGTGAAGAAAACGTATTTTGCTGTTAATTCTGTACCTTACCAACTCCCAGGGGGAGGAGGAGGAGATGGATGTTAGTTCAATGAATTTGCTGAAAAGCAGAAAACATACCTGCGGTCTAGCTGCATTTTCAGGGCTTCTTGCTCTAGAAGTTTGATAGATGTGTATCTAGAACATCTGTGTAGCGTCCTTGGCAAGTTTATATCTTTTTTAGAAACTGTTTTGGAGTATCTGAAGAATAAAGTTTCCCCCAAAAATCCACCCTGATTGACACCAGTACACATGGGGACAGACTTTTGGGCAACCTACTATAATAATTAATTATGTTACATTACATCATCTATACATATAAAAATTACAGTTTATACAGTATAGTATCCTCACAGAGAAAGTTTGTCAACACTGCTTAACAAAATAAGATTTTCTTATACAGATTAGAAGAGCTCCCAACAATCTGGCAGTATAAGCATGGCACACAGATTCATCCATTTGATATAATGCTTATGCATTTTAGTATCTGTCTCTCTCATGCCATTATGATAAACTTAGGTTTAAAATTTAAAATTTAGGTTTAAAAAAACTTGTCTTTACACATGTGTTGAAAATACTATTCAGTTTAACACTGCCTGCCTGAGATTCTTGCAGTGTAGTATCTTGCCCCGGATTCCTTTTTTCCCCTCTGCTGCAACGTAGCTAAAGCTCCATTAGTAGGTCAAAAAAAAAAAAACCAACCAACCAACCAACCAACAAAACCACTTTCCAAAGCAGCACTACCCCCTTGCCCACCTAAGATCCCTCCTTGCAAACCTCTGCGGCTCATCTGTCTTGCAAAGTATAACTCTTGTGTTTTTTACAAAGCCCAGAATCTAATGAGTTTTTGTGGGCCCTGGAAGGATACCCTAAAAACGTTTTTTGTATAATATTTCCCATGTAAATTAAAGTTCGTAATTCCCTCCAAAATTTAGACAGCCACATTGCAGGAAGTTGAACTGCATATTTGAAAAATAGATTGTCTTACAAAACGATCACTTTACAAATTGCAGCTGTTAACACTAAGAGCTTTCTTTGTGTTGATAAACAGTAATGTAAAGTGATACAGCTAAGAACTAAAGACAGTTTAATGCTGAGTTGAAAATATTATTTTCTAAAGCATGACAAAAATTAGATAAAAATAATGTCTTTCTTATTTTACATTATCCTCCAAAAATAATCAACTTTAATATTAGGAGTATCTTTATAAATGCACTATAGTATGGCAGAAATCTATGACTAGGTATTTGGGTTTTTTTATTGTACTAAATTATTTTAGCATCTGGCATGACATAAGGCCATTAAGAACTACAGGTTGTGTATTTACACGTTTATTTATATTGCCATAGTATGCATGCTTGTTAAACCTATCTCATGATGTATTAGCCTCACTTATAATTGCCACATCAAGTACGAACTTTAGTCTAAATCCTGAGTAAAGTTTTATACCTTCTGCGGAGGGTCTGGTCTCATGGGGCAGGGAGCCCTTGTCGGACCTCCTACTGCCTCCCTCTTGGCTGACCTCAGCAAACATGTTTTGCTCCTTGTGCCTCAGTTCCTACTCCATCTCCCTCTTGCAAAATATTTAGAATAGGATCCTATTCACTTATTACTTCACAAGGACACTGTGTATTTATTTTTGCCTCCAGAAGTCCCAAAGTATGTCTTTATTTCCTAAGAATAATCTTTTCAACAGCAATAAAGAGGAAGGAATACTAGATCAGCAGTAATGAGATGTCTGTCAGAAGTTATCAATGAAAATTTTTAAGGTACCTCCATTTTCTAAGTATGCGCTTCCACCTTTAGTAGCTTTTAAAAAATCTCTTTATCCGTTTTCTTAAGATTTTTTGGTGCCATAGTGGCAGCACTGCCCTGCAATGATATCATCAGCTGCAGAGTCTGGAGGAGGCTCTGGTCTGTGGGTATCAAGTTGACTCTCCAGTTGAGAACGCTTTTCTTCAATCCAGTATTTCTTTTCTCTTTGCAGCAGTATCATTTTCCTTCTCATGCAGGGCACCACAGTCCCCAACTATCAGACAGCTATTATTAAAATACCAGATTGTGAAATTTTACTAATTCTTCACCCCACACATCCACATCCTCTCCAAAAGAAGGCAGACATATCCAGGTAAAGAAAAAAAATGCTAGAATGGGTGAATGTTAGAATCAGTAATTTTAACTCAGCAGTAAGACCTGTTTAAAAGCTTTCTTTCCCTGCCCAATAGCTTAATTAAAGGCTCTTCCTTTGTTTTCAACTTAATCTATTTTAGATTATTTTCAATCTCTAGTTTAGATTACTCCCAACTTAATCTCTCTAGTTGATTCATTGGCATCTCTTACCATAACACATGAATGCTTCACAATTTTCAATGCATTTCTTCTCATTTTAATGAATTTATTTCTCTATCAGCCACCAGGCGTTGGGGAGATCTGCATTCCAACCCCCACACCGAGGGCTGCCTATGCATCCTCTATCAAGCAAGTCATTGGAGAACATCCGTAAGGACTTCTTAAAGCAGGGACCAAAACTTTCTCCAGCCCAGATGAGCAAGTCCCTTTGGCCCAATGACTCTCATACAATTATCTTCAATCTTCGACAGAAAACAAACACTCTTGCCTAGCATAGCAGATCACTGTAAGAAGGGAGAAAGCATGGGAGAAAACCCCTCCCCATTTAGAAGGCATGCGTACAGGTAGATACCACATAAAGAGGGCAATACCACACACGCTCTTTCCTGAAGGGTAGCTGCGTGCTGCGTTTTGCCCAAGGCTCAGCAGCGCACATGCACGCCAGCTGATTTCAAAGCACCCGGCCTGCGGGCATCCCCTGCCACCCGAGGCAGCAGCACAGCCACGTGCACATCATTCAGCTGTCTCTGTGGATGCCGTAAATGCTGAGTTTCTCAGGACTCACAAAAAACTACGTGTCCGGGGACATGTCCAAGGGCACAGCTTGGATGACCAAGGGAATTTCATCAGCTAACAAAACGTTTTGAGGATCAGTCTTACACCTCTACAACCCTGCCTCACTTGAGGCACTCCTGTGAAATCAGTCCCACCAGGACTGCTGTCTGTTTATCATGATCTTACTCAAAGTTCATAGCCCATCCGAGCACTGACATCTTTAGCCATTTGCAACCTATCAAGCTCTGTTCGTATTCTCATAAGCCCTAACACCTTCTGCAAAGGAGTGAGCAATGATCCCCAAATTATTGGCTTCCCAGTGCTCAAACAGAGCCAGTCAACTGATGAAAACAGGCTGAGCTCCCAAGGACATTATTTCAAAACTCCGAGATATGATTAAAAGCTTACAAATGATACATAACCCCTGCTGCGAACCAGATTGACTGGCATCTCCTCTTTCCAAAGGACCCAGGCTTTATCTGGCATGCTAGAAATTCTAACTTATGCCAAGAGTAACACTTTCAAATGGTGTTAGAGCTCAAATACTGTACACTCAAAATAGGTTACACACAGATATGTATGGTGAGAGAGCCAGAGGGAGAGATGGGTCATAAAACACGCTCAAAGTACTTCATTTTGCTGCCTTAGGTGATTGGTTTAATAAAACATATTTTGATTACTTTGCCCCAAGAAAAAGTAAGGACTTTCAAAGCAGCTTGAAGAAGTCCTCCCAAAGAGTACTCCTTTTAACCTGCTGGTATCCACAGCATGACTGCCAGTATAACCTCACACAGCAATGGGACTGGCTGTGCCGACCCCTCCAAAGATGCCCTCTTACAGAGTAGGGCCTTCTTCCTCATGTGTGCTAGTCCTTTCCAGGCCTTTTACCAGAGTGATTCCCCCAAGATTCCCCAGCTGGAAAGCTTTCCCAGCTTCTCTGCCAAAACCAAAATTGCCAGGACAGTCAGGGTGGCAATCAGTTTTCTTGTTCCCGTCTAGTTCCACAGTCCATGGCTTGCGCCATAAAAAACCCAAATTTTTGGAGCTATACCAAGCTTCCCTTTTCCTTGCCCGTTTCTTTACCCTAGTGCACTGGAAAAAGTTCCTTGTCACACACTGGCAGCTAAAAATAGTTTGATCTAAGATTCCCCCCCACCACCATTAGTTCATGGGATTTAAATGAGTACAATACAGCAAATGACATATTAGGATATATTCAGCTTTTGGCAGGTTACCTAACAAGATGAGGGGATTTTTCAACACGGTTTATGTCCTGCCAGATCTTTTACATGATAATTATTGATTATTTCTGTAGTAGTAATTATTCATTGGTTAAGACCTTTGCTTCCTCTTCCAAATTTCTTTCTCTTTTTACCTAAAAAGTACTCCTTCGAGTCAAATGAAATAAGATGAGCAGATGTCTCAGCTCATCTGAAAGTGCCTGAGTGACAGTAGTAAGCAACAGTGGTCTTCTTGGAAACCATGCTAACACTGAATTATGGCTCTAAACCTTGAATCTGATTAATTAGAGGCTTTGTGAACATTTCTAATAAAGGCAGTAAATAATCAAATCTTTTTCACTTGGGTCCCTTGCAATTTTATTTTTTTCCCCCTTTTGGTCTCATTTTAAACATGGTGTTAGTTACCATTAACTGTATCTCTCATTTTAAAAATAAATAAATAGATAGGTAAGAAATCTTACTGTAAGATCAATGCAGTGCACTGTGTCTTGCAGAAAACATCCTTCCCCCTGTTTTCTCCCACAACTCACACTCTTCATCTGAGCCTTTTTGCCTATAGCTAGTTCTACCACAGTATGATCCCAGTGTACCGTTTCACTAAATGACCTAACTTACAGTTTCTTGATTACCAGTGCCAAACATGGTTTAAATAACAAAACATATTCCCTCTTTACCTGGTATTTTAGCCATCTTCAGCAGGGGTGTCTATCCTGATTTCTAGATTGGCTGTGGAACAGGAGAAAAAAAAAAAGAGATGAACATCAATAGCCAATAGAGTCTCTACCTGAAACAGATAACAAAGAAAATACCACCATCAGAAACACCTGTGCTGAAGCAGCTCCTATGCAGTTTCTGATAATTATTGTACAGGTGTATCATAACCTCTTGGTATCTATTTTCAAAATAATTACATTCCACACAACTGGCAATGACTACCTTTTATTTCCCTCCATGCTTACAAACATAACACTGTCATGTTATGTGCTCTACACATAGTTTATAGAAAAGCCCCTTGACTCAGCATTAGTGAGAAGGACAGAGCTTAGCAGCAGGTCTGTAGTGTGTTCAGAGACTGCAGAAGGATTCCTCAAATCCAACTGTGTCATACAAATCTTGGAAAATGAATTAGATCTTGAAATGTATTTAATAAGAACAGAAAAAACAACATGGCATAAAACACTAATTACTGTCCCCTAGTAATGTGAAGTCTTTCCTGAAAGGGAAGCAGACACTCCTCTCTCCTTGCCTGCTGTTAGACCTCCTCAGCTGCGACTACAGCAGGGGTGCTTTTTCAGCCAGAAGCAGAGATTGAAAATAAGTATCAGCTGCCCAGAATTTTTCTGGTAAGACATACTGCTTAAATATAATTTAGAGTTGTCACCTTCAAAAACTTGAACTGATGAGAGTAAGATGACAGAAAACCTAGACACCTTCTAATAAACAAGAATCACTATACGGAACAACTGTCCACTCCTGTTTCCACTCATGGCTGTTTGTGAACACAGACCACTGGTTCTTATCAGTACTCATGAACTTTTAAAGGATTTGGAAAGGCAAACAAAAAAAAGCAAGCAAGTATTATGTGGCTTAAATTCTCTATAAAAGGTTCTATACCAGCAATGGGAAATGTTTCCATCTGTATGCTCTGATTTAATTTCTAAGTTTCCTTACCTTTTTGGTCAGGTAAGAACTCCTTTCTAATTCATTCTCAGTCAATTCCAGTATTTCCCCATTCCCCCTACAAGCAAATAAATCCTCTCTCCTATGGAAGTGATGTTGGTGGGACCAAGGCACATCGACTACTCTAAAACTCACTAAAGAGATTCCATGAGCCAGGGACTATTTCAGGGCTTTTTAAAGCAAGGGAAGGTGATAGCCAGGCTCAGTCTGGGTGGTGTTTAACAGGTGACCTCTCTCCCATTAGTTCACAGGAAGGGCTTTCACATGGACTTAGCTGCCCAAGAGGAAAAAAAGAAAAAGTAATCCCGCTGAGGACAATGCTTCTTGCTGCTGAAGCTACCTCCCTGAAGTGCAAAGAGTTTTGTTGGCATAATGCAGTGTAATTTATGAACCACTTCAGATACAGTTGTCCAAATGTCTTTTGAAAACCTGGACTGGCGCGCACAAAAGCTGCATTAGCAGAACACTGCTAAAACTGCCTCAAGGGTTATCAGTCTATTCATCTCTCTTCCATGGAAACTGGGTATGGAAAAGGGCTCCTAGGCATTTAGTTCATATCTTTGCCAATGCAAGACTGATCCATACTGTGTTCCTAGAGGTTTGTCCCGTTTATAATGATTCGAGTAAAGGAGCTCCCACCATTTTCCTCCAGGGACTATTTTCTATCATGAACAATTTCACTGTAAAGAAACAATTCCTCACACTCAGCCTAAAATATTCCCTTGCTGACTTTTCCATTAATCTCTATTATATATATACTACACAGCAAAAGCCAAACTGCTTACAGTTACATCATACAGTCCTTTAAAAGTTAGTCACATTGCCTTGGTGTAACGCTGAAAAGAATTTGTCCCCACACTTTGTTCTTCAGAAAATCGTGATGGAGGTAGCAGCTTTATTTACAGGACACACATTAAACAAATAAAGGGTATAAACCGGCAACAACCTTACATTAAAGTCTGCAATTATGCATTAGATAGGCCCTTTTTCAAATTTGTGAAAGAAATAAAAGGCCTTATTCCATTGGGATTTTATAAATCAAAAGGTGCTGAGGAGTGTGTAGATAGCAGAATGATGTCATTTACCAGTAAACAATTTGCAGACCAAGTGCAGCCTCTGTGCAAATTTTACCCCTTGCAAGAAGTCCGTTCCTGTGTAGAGCTGCTGCATCTCAGTTCTTCAATTTGATTAAAAGCTATCATAAACAATAACAGCAACAATAACTCATTGTTAACTTGCAGCGCCCTTGGCTCCTAACAATAGTATTTATTCAGGGAGTGTTCTATATTTACACATTCTTAAGCTATGAGCAGCCATCTCTAAGGATAAGGAACTGCTGCAACTCCATGCAACATGTGGGATGAGGATTCATAAACACATAATCCTACATTGCCAGTTACAAAATGGTTTTGCTAATCTTTTTTTCCTAGATATCCCCTAAAAAGAGTATTTTTAAGAAAAGCCTGTTCCTTTCAAAAGTCTAAGGTTCTTTCCAAAGCAGGAATTAGCAATGCAATTTGTCTTTAAGTTTAACCTTGGTGGCTCTGATTATTAATTGGATTGCTTAATGTAACTTCATAAAAAGTTGTGCCATACATAGTACTAGAAAGGGGTGCATATACTTCAATTTACATCTTTATATGTGAAATAAAAGCTGCATTTGAGCCTTGGTAGATATTAAAAACAGACGAAATTTTTCTGACTTTCACTGACGAGTCCTTCAATTAATTTGCTCTTCAGTTCTGCCAAAATTACTTGTGACATTTTATTCATTGGCACAATAACAACAGGTCATTTTCAATAACTCATAGCTAGCCCCATACAAAGAGATTAAGCAAATTCTCTTATTTCCCATAGGAAACGTTATGGTCAGGGTAAAGGCTATCAAAAAAAGGAAGGGTTAAAATTCCACCACCAGAGCCTCTCCAGTGATTACAAACCTAAAGCAAAAGAAATCAATGTTAGTTACACCGGTCCCTCAGGAATAGAAGAAAAAAAAAAAATTGCACAATCAAGAAATATCTTTCTCCCTCTCTCTTTGAAAATGTATGACTGAAGTACTTTATTATCTTCTTTTATTCAGAGCTCCTGTGAGGAAGGAATATTACAGAGACTTCAAAACCAGAACATCTAATATGGATAACCCTAAGTGCAAAACTGAATTTTGGTCATCCTTACCTCCTACCATGTCTGTGATCTTCAAGAAAAATGCTACTCTGGCTGAAGAGCTAGGAATAACATCAGAAGCCCACAAAGCCTTAGCAATTACTGAAGCCAGCAAGGAGATTCACTGACCTTGCTCTCTTGATTTCTCACTAATCACTGTCACAGCTGTGACTAAGACCCAGGCAGAGCACATCTCTCACTAACTGTGAGGGTGTCACTAATCAAGGCTTTGAGATTCACAACGAGCAAGAAATCGGGGCAATTTACTGACTAAGCAGCTGATAGAAAGCACCTGGTAGTGCTAGGGCACTTCCCAGCCCACCCCAGGTTACACCCATCTGACCTGTTACTCCATCCACTTATGCTCCAGATTACACCAGTATGGTAACCAGAAACTGCATTTGCAGCAGAGCCACAATGAAGGACGGAAAGCTTTAGGTAAGAGGAATTCCATTTATACAGCTTTGTATGTCTCCAGATCCCCTAAAGAAAAGCAGGCCAGCAGTTTGACAAAAAGCATGCTGCCTGAGCTACTGCATTTTGTGTTTGCAGTGCCATAAAGATTACACATGCCCAAATCAGCACAATTTTTTTTTTTTTTTTTTTAACCTGAAATGCTTTCCCTTATGGACCTGGTTTGTCCTTATGACCTGCAGAGTGTGGTGGTTCTGCAAAAACAGCACTTCAACAGTGGCTTTGTGAAAGTCTAAGTATGGCTCATTGAATCTAGCCAGCAGTTCCTCTATTTATTTATTTAACTTTGCAAATGCAACCTACCCCCCTCAGAGCTTACCTGCAACCAGGGGTTGGGATTTTTGTTGTTCTTGGTTGTGTTGGATCTTATTTTTCTTTTCTAGTTTGAAAAAAAGGCCTCATGTAAAATTAATCCCTCAGTAATACCAATGCAGCTTAATCTATAGGTGCTATTTAGATGTCACTGGAACCAGAAACTATGATAATATCATAACTATCTTAACAGCTAACTCATTCAAACTCATTTCTCTGAGAATGAGAGTGGAATCTGAAAATCTGAGTAATGAAATCCTAGAGAAAGGTCTCTTATTCTTGAAAAACTGAACTGCTTTGCTCACAGATAAGGGACAAGGTAGGTAAAAAGAACTGTCCTGAAATAGCAAAAGGCAGAAACACAAAGATACCAAAATGAGAAATCTGGTATAAAATTACTTATTTTTTAACTCCACAAAGCTTTAGCATGCCTGTCTGTCTGATCTCAGACATTTATCTTTAAAATGTTTTTTTTTTCTCAGACAGTTGAAGGCATTATCTGGAGAGAATTGTCCAGCACTTTACACATAATCTGGGATTATTAAAGTAAATCTGAAATGTAACTGTGAAATAGCATTATGTGCTTCTGACACTGCTGTTCTATGTGAAAGAAAATATAACAAATGGTAGAATGATTCTCTTAAGTACCATGACAGGTATATTTGAGAGAGAGAGTTTTACCAGTAAACCCACAAGTCTTCCATATTCCTCCCTTATCATCTGTATCTGTGTAATTAGATACTGTAGAAGAAATTGGACTATTCAAATGGTACAGAAAATCCATTTCACAGTGTTCAAGTACATGGTGGTAGAGGTTTGGTTTGTTATGATTTCTTTTCTCCTCCTGCTTCATAAGAAAACCTCTAGGGGCATGTTTTGGCTAACTGTAACTTTTGGAGACAAGATTGCATCTATAAGGGAGGAAGGTCCAAGACAAAATACAAGTCTATTCCCAGGGAACTAGTATTTCCATTCACGTTAAAAGCTTCCAGCAAGAAATTTCAAAGTTTTGCTGCAAAGTAAAACAGCTCTTACTGCAGATTATGAGGGAAAACCAAATGGCTGAAGACTTAATCACTTACCAGCTTGCAGGAGTGCTGGCCAGGGATGTGGATACCAGCGCCTGGATCCCTGCTCAAGCCTCATGCACCTCAGAGCTGCAGATCCCTAGCAAGCACTCTTACCATAAGGCTTTTTGATTCCAGCTCTGGCTGCTGACAGAGCTGAAACATTTGCCCTTGTCTTGTAGGAGAAGCATATTATGTGAGATATGACAAATGGTCATTGTGAATCATTTAAGAGAACTAGGCTTTTTTAAGTGGGCGCTCTCAAACTGGTGACCACCCCAGTCACACTAAGATGGCATTAAATGTGAAAACCTAGAAACTCCATTGGTGTGACAAATTACAGGATTTGGAGCGATTGTGATTACAAGTCTGCAATTCCCATACAGAGGCAACAATATCAGCGATAGTGCTAAAAATTTTTTTTCATTTCTAAGTTATAAGATTTTAACCCACATTTGCAATGATAAGTATGAGGGATCTTTTGTTTTCTGTGGAAGGTCATTGGTTTATATTGTTCTGATTCAGTTCTTACTGGGTACAGATGTTATCTCGCACCAACGCTATAATTCAAGGCCACTTTCAAAGCCTACGGAAATCCCTAATTCAAACATGAGAGAAAGTATTTTGGAAAATGGCAGTTGGGCTAGTTTTGTCATTTTTTACAGATACTCCTCACAGCCACCTTTCATTATTATTTTATCTTATGGTTGAAAAAGCTTGGTTTGCTAGCATTCATCTTTTGCAGCCTAAACATTTCAGGAAGCATGAGCAAAAAGATGTTAATTTTTCACACTGGACTGCTGAGCTCCCGATTGAGATTTATGTGCTGGCAAATGACCCTTCCCCCTCCCCAATTTTTTTATGGGATACCCAGAGTAAATGATTTCTCAGATTATTCCCTCCCAACTTGCATCATTATGACATATGTCTTTAGTTTGGAATTCTAAATTTGAACACAGTTTCATGCTCCACGTCCTTAGAATAATGAATAGTATGAATTACTGTACCTGTGTTTTTCCCTCAAATTGCACAAGGCTGGTGTTCAGATCAACATTTCTAATCGTCGTTTTTGTGATCCCAGTAGTACCCTGTAGGAACTACAGTAGCTGTATGAAGGACTACAGACCACTGTCTCCTCTCTCAGATCTCCCACCTCGCATAACTTGACTGCAAAAATGAAACCTGCTCAACTGAAAGCTTGTGGGTGGCAAATCACTTACACAGCCTGTGGAAAAAAAAAAAAAACAAAACAACATACATTTTATATTAAACTTGATGAGGACTTTGCCAGTATCTCTACCACTCTGCCCTTCCAGGAGGGGACTTGCACACTCAAGGGCTTCAAGGAATGGTGAAAAGAGGTCACCCAAGCCAGAACAGCTGAACAGTGCTCGGGCTGTATCAGAGCTTTTTCAGACATATGATAGAACCTCGCACGTATGTGCCAGGAACAAGTGGAATGATAACAGAAACTAAGGGCAAAAAATGATGGGGTAAGAAAGTAATTTTACAGCAATAAAACCCTGACAGTAGTTCAAGTTAAGCCATAGTCTCCTCCAGGTTTCTATACATCTGAATGCTGAAACCATATTTGTCTTTGGCATCTGGCAATGTCATTTAATATGTTCTTATGGCCCTGCATGCAGTTAAGCATGCACTGTATATTATTTTATGATGTTTGAATTGGAATCACACTTTCTGGGTACAAGTATTCATGTTTTTGCAGATTCTTGTGTAAAGCTGGGAGAACCTGTTTCCAATTTCATGACCGTTTATCACTAATCCAAAATGACTGCAGCATTACCTACAGACAGGAAGCTGGATGAGGACTTGTGTGTTTTGGATGCATCATGCTCTTCCCAGGAAACTCTGTTAAACTAGTTTTATGCTTACATGAGAGGAAGACAGAAATTACTAAGGGACATGACTGTGCCTAATCTATATATAGTTTAGCAAAATAAAGGTAAAAATGAGATGGGTCTTACAGCAGCTCTTCATCCATATGAGCTCTAATAATCATTTCAGCATTCCATTCAGGTTTCTGCTTTTGCTTTCTCAAAACTCAAACTGCATAAAAGGGTCCTGCACTCACTAGTTCAGCCAACATTCAGGAATTTTACAGGTTTTGGTCTCTAGGCCTAGCAGTTAACTTTTACTGAAATAACCAAAATCTTACTGCAAAATGTTTCTTCTACACAATTCACGCTATCACCTTGCAAGCGATTACACTGAACTGCAGTTGTAGTACATGTCAAAGGAAACATATTGTAGAATATTCCCTTGGGGAGCAAAAAACAATGCTGATGAGAGGACGGATTAAGCTGTCCTCCAGAACAACCAGGAACAGCCTAAGAAATATGTACTTAACATTTTATGAACTTCTAAAACTTTAGAGGCTCATTTTGGCCAGCAGCTGATTTAGAATTGTTCTAATAACTGCTGTGAGAAAAGGCTTTCTCCTGAGCTTTATAGCCATCCAGGATTTTGATGGATAGGAGGAGCTATAAGATTGTTCTCTAAATAATTCTGGATTTTTATGTTTAATCATGATAATCAAACAGTAAAGGTGTACATATTTTTCTCCCCTTGGAAAGTTAACCATTTCATTGTAACTTTGCCAAAAAGTATTAGCATCTGGTTTACCTGAAAAGGATTTGATCTGATCGGATTGTTTATTATTCCGTTCAAATACTTGCTCATTATGTTACTCAAGCAACTTAGGCAAGGTTTTCAAGGAATATCTATTATTGGCCACAGCTAGAAAGATGCCTTCAGGTTTAAATTTCAATTAATTGAACCTGTAGTTAGTTAACAGTAAGCACAAAAAATAGCAATCAATCTTCTTTCTGTAAGTTGCATATTCATTTGATGCCATTTAATGATAAGTGACCCATCCAGAACTATGGTGAGAAAAATGAAGATATGAATTTGAAGAACACTATTTATAACAATGAGAAAATGGGAAAAGAGATAACTAAGACTCTGAATGAAAATACACTTTCAGAAACCATTTAAAACTATTTGATCCAAGTGCCATGTATTTTTTAGGTCATTTGTTGTCCTTTACAGGCTCAAGGAATAATTTTCCAAAACCATGAAGAAAATTTGTAATTTTTACTTAAGAACAAGCATAAGTCTATTACCAATTTCAGTTGACTGAGTCCAAATGCCCATGTCTAAACCCTTCCCCTCCAAACAATTCACTGCCTAAATTTTATTACCTGAGAAGATGCTGTAGCTACACTTGCTCCTTGCTCTTGGAAGACAAGAAGGAAACCTTCTCCATGGAGGATACTGTTTTCAGTGCTTCTGCACATGATCTCTGGAGATAGGGTTTTCTAATACTTGCTTAGTCTACAAGACATAATTTGTCTTTTTTTCTATTAATAAAAAAACCTCATGGTTATTTGACTAACATAATTATGGATTACACCATGCTTCAGTGTTTCTTTGAATTATTTACATTTTTCTGTATTACTTTGTAAACGTCTTCAGGGTTTTTCCCTGTAATTTTATTATTGGATTTCATGTATTTAGTTACAGTAGATTACAATTTCCATGGCTATCTTTTTAACTGTCAAACCATTTAATAGAATGGAAATTTAAAAATCAACAAAAAATGTATGTCAAAGCATGTTCACAATCAAGTTCGCAATCTTTAAAAATAATTAAATTTGTAGGAAATGAAGAACAAAGCCATGTTTGTCCCTTGCCACTAGAGCTCTATAGTGTGAAGCCCACCAGAGCTCAACAGCTGTGAAGCCACAGACATTCAGTATCCTGAGGGGAAAATAACCCGAGGCGGCCCTAATAGCTCCCAATATACATTCAGTACAACTTCCCCTCTCCTCAGAAACAGTCTGTGACTTGGTCCACATGTTTTTCAGGCAGAGTCTGGGTGATTATGGCTACAAAAACAGCTGAGAACAATGTCTATCTGCTCAAAAGGTGCTTACAGGAGCTAAACATCTCAAAAGGAAAAACTGCCTGTCATCTTCCCTAAAGGAAAAAGTAATTTATCATGAAAGGGAAGTACAAGAATTTCCAGGATAAACGAAGAGGGTACAGGACCATGAGAACAAACTACTTTGGAAAAACAAGGGAGGCACATGAGGATCCAGAAATCAAATGGCTGCATGCACATTGTAAGTTGTAAAATGCTCCACCCCTTCTACCTTTCCTTCCTGCAAAACAAGGGGAGTGACTGATGATCACAACTGCCATTACACACCTGGTGTCATGTCCAGGAGAAAATGAAGAATCCAAATGCTTAGTTTATGGGAAGACATCACAGTTCAAAATACCTACGGCACCATTAAGGACCCAGAGAACAGTTCATGGTTAAAATACAGCATGAAGCATCAAAAGGTGCTACCAGAACCTCTTGGTGGGACTTTAAATAAGCTGCTTGGCTTTCCTGTGCCCTAATACGCACAAGATGTTTGCCCATTCCAAAGTACTCTACAGCTTGTAGAGAAATAGGCTCAATCCTTCCTGTTGAATGTTTCACAAGGAATAATTAAACAGTAACTGGAGCAAAGAGAGAGCGTGAAATCATCAGACACCTTCCCAGCATGAGGAAAAGCTGGGCTACAGTCCCTCTTCTAGTGAACATTTCAAAACCTTGGATGAAGCACTATTATGCAGGCCCTCTGTGGAGCACTGCACACTTTAACAGCATCCATGGACTGGGCAGAAAGCACCATCTGCCTTCTCCCACAGCCTAGTGGCGAGGCACCCTCACAGAAGTGTGTCTTTGACTTGCTTTAGGCAGAGGAAAGATACCCAAATTGTCATCCTGGACATGAGACAAAATGCTGAGCAAGTAGATAGTAAGATGGCGGCTGCCGCGGCAGCACTGCCTCTGCCGAGAGAACTGGCACTATTTACAAGGTGAGCTTGGCGTGCACGAGTGGATTTGCACCCCGATGGTGACTCAGGCAGGAGAAAACCCAGAGCGTGGTGTCTCACACGGCATCTGTTGGTGGGCACATGGGCATTTAATGCTGCCACGGGCAAGGCATTTCTGGCACAGCAAGCTGTAATGCTTTCGGCACCCAAGGAACTTCGGCGCAGCAGACCGAGGCTGCTGGAAACGCTGTTCCTGGAGAGGAGCTGAACATAACTTCTGAGGAATGGAATTTCGGCATCAGATGCTTAGAACATGAATGATAGGATTTAGGCACTGATGTGCCAAAGCAGACTTGGCCCAAAATGGCCACATAACTACAGCAGTTCAGATTTTTTAATTTTTTTTTCTTTCTTTTTAACAAAAGTCTTTCTCTTCAAATAGGGTAGATTTGCCAAAACCAAACCTTTTGTAGGACTGTATCAATTTAAACTTCAAAGAAAGTGCTCCATGTCGAAGACACAAACTCTGTTTAAACCCCAAGATTTCTTACCACTACATCTCTCTCCATTATCTGAATAGCCAGGCATCAGGAAACTCATCTCAGGTATACAGACTGAAGTTTATGTCCTGGTTTGACTCATAAGAGGTCTTGAACCTCAGTCTCATACAAAACAGAAGTTACAAGCTTTACCTAAGGATAGAAGGACCTTGTTCTTGATTGTTTTTTCTTAATTGCTATTTTAATCCAAACACAAAGTAGGAAAAGTTCTACATCTCCCCCCCGCCTTTGTTGTTTTTTTTTTTTTTTTTGCTGCAGGTCAGGAAATCTATTTCCTGTTCAGCTTTAGGCACAACTTACCCCTGCACTGTTTGGCCATTGTAGAATTTTCTGTACCTTCAGTTATTCTCTCTATTTTTGTTAAACTGTCATCTGGGAGTTACTGCTCCAGGTTCATTTTTGAGTGACTTCCAAGAATAAAATGTGTCCATCAAACCAAGTGTATTGCTCCCAGTTACTTATATCCTATCTCTGAAGGCAGAGCTTGGCCCCAGCACTGCACATCAAGGAGCTGTTAGTTCTGAACCATGTTGGCTTCTCATTTCAGGATACAAAACAGCCTTTCCCACAGCATTTTAGAGTAGTATTACAGTAACCTGCCGTATGTTTAAAAAAAAAAAAAAACAAAACCAAACCACATTGGTTTCTGATGCACGGAAGAGATCTAAGACCAGATTCACCCATAAGTTCCAGCTGCTTTGCACTCCTTTGGCAATGCAAAACAGCTGTATAGCTGGTTTATCTGGGTTTAGCCAAGCCTACGGATACTTTGCATCATCAGAGTACAAAAAATTCAGGACATTCTACTGAGTCTAGCTGACAGAAAATATTACACTGCGACTACTCAAAGCAGAGGGAGATAACACATGAACATACCTTCCGTCTACTGTATGCCATTATGCTGGACTAAATCTTGTCACAGGTTCCACAGAAGGGGAGGGGATTTCCATTTTCTGCTTATCAATTATATATCTGAAAAATCATCTGCACATGTGCTTCTTTAAAAATACTCAAGACAACACATAACTACATTTTAAATGTTCTAAAAGTATCAATTTTTAATGATACTTTGAATGCATTTTGTTATACCACATATTTGAAATATGAAAATTGGCAAAGTTGTCCCATTTTAAACATACAGTATTTTATACAAGGGATATATATTTTAAATATACGTGCAATAAATTTTAAGCAAATATATTACAAATATATAGAAAACCTATTTTTTTCCATATGCAAAGAAATTATCCCTGTTACAGACATTTTATTGTTCACTGCAGACAGTTTTGTGAAGCAGACTGCATTAATTTTATTTTTCTCCTACAAATCTGGAAAATTTTTGCAGATCCCTCACATACAGTTAGCATGATAACTGAACCCTATTACAGACATCATGTAACTACAATCTAAAAGCTATCTCTTGAACTCTATTGACAAAGTTGTGTGTGTCAATATGAGCTCTTAAATTTGAAAGCAAACCAGTCCGACTTCTGCTCATGTCCTTGGTCCTCAGAGATCCATGTCTTTACCTCCTTGACTTAATCACACTGTGTCTTAAGACTTCTACTCAGTTTCCTTTTGGTATTGGAAAAAAAAACTACATCAGAAGCAGAAGGACATAGTTATGATAACTTGGTGACTAAACCAAGGATTACTTGAAAACCCCTCCTACTGTTAGCGAAGTAATTTCATTTCACAACCAATTTGTTGTTGTTTCCTACTTTTTCAGTGTTTTGAGCATTGAAAGAACTTTCACTCATAGTTTAGCACTTGGGATTAGAGATTTTGCTCAGCTGTAAAACAGCTTATTTGTTAAAAGCAAATTCTCACCTGAAAGCAAATTTATCCACATAGTAAAACCAAATAACTTCAGCTGTATTCAGCTCTGGATGCAAAGTTCCTAGCCTCTCTATGACACTTCAGGTACCCAGAGACCAAGAAATTAAGAATCACAAGGAAAACAGATCTGTTCTCCAAATATGTAAAATTTTGATCCTACTTGTAAAGAAAGCAACTGTCCAGGGGCAAATTATTTTTAGAACTAGGTGCTGGTTCTTTAAAAGATTTTTGACCGTTGCATCTCATCCCCCACTACTGCTATTTTATTTCAACAGTCAGCTATTTTAATACTCCTGCTTCCATGTCATTGCAGAGTAAATCTGTCATCTTCTGACACATCCTAAATACCAGGGTGTGCAGAACATGCAGTCATTTTACAGCTTTTTCAGATAATAAATTTTACTCTCCATATGAGAAATTATTGAAATCATAACCAGACACAAGTTCACTTAGGAAGCTACTGGCTTGAGCCTCTAAGCAGTATCTGCCCTACTGCTATGGAAAGACCCCAGCAAACAACAGTATTCAGTTTACCCAACCTCTACTGCAGACAGTGAACAACACTTCAGACTGACTGAGAAATCCTTTTTGAGACTTCAGGCACTTTCTAGCCATTTGACCACCCTGTTTATGTGGACCAACTGATAATCACAGAATCACTAAGGCTGGAAAGGACCCTCGAGATCATCAAGTCCAACCATCAACCCAACACCACCATGTCCCCTAAACCATATCCCGAAGTGCCACATCCACATGTTTTTTGAACACTTCCAGTGATGGTGACTCCATCACCTCCCTGGGCAGCCTGTTCCAATGCTTGACCAATGCTTAATGAAGCAGCCTGGCTTCTGAACAGACAAAAAACAGTCACACACCAATGTGGCTTTGGAATCACCAGCTCAAAAGATGACAGGAGCTTTAAGTGCTAACATGGCAAAATACTTCAATACTTAGTAATTCATGAATTATAGTGTAATCAGCAGCGCTTAGTCACAGTACTTTCCCTCCAGCTGTCAAAGATACTGTCTTCTAACAGAATTGTTGAAAGTTGGTATCTTCCCTTTCTTCCTCTTATTTCAGTGGTACGGAGAAGGACTTTTGGAATTCCTACATTAAGATACAATCAAAGAAGAAAAACAAAATTTAAATGGTTACTGCAGCACATGTGACAGTAAACGTCCTAGCTTTAACTGAGCCAAGTAACAGCAGCAGTGAATATGTAGCATTATGTGTTCTGCCCTGTGTCTGTGACCACAGTATATAACCACAGCTGAGGGACAGTTTTCACTCTGTTTTTGATATATATACATATAAAAACTTGTGCCATCTCAGCTTCACTGTTATTTTATCATGCAAGTAGAATGAGTTAAGACAGGTATGCAAGCACATTCCAAATACCTCTAGTTTTATAGAGATTTACTCTTAGAATTAAAAGTCACACTGACTGTGATGTTGGAAGCCAAAGCTGCCCAATAAGTATTACAGCCTTTGGAAACATCTCCCAAAATGGGAAAGTTCTGTGAAATTCATATGTCTTTGTATATTTAAATGAGAGGTATGATACACAAAACCTCATGCAAATTTATATATATTTACATAGAGAGTGCATATCTACAACTGTGTAGACATACATACTCAGTCATGATATAAATTTCAGACATCTATTTTAGTCATACGATTGGATGCCATCATTACTAATAGGTAAATTGCGTTGCAAAACTTACATTAATCTATATCAGCACTACATAAACTATCATGGATCACAGAGTTAAGGTCATGCATGGATTTTTTTTGTTCTTTGAAAGTCAGATATTGTTAGGATAAAAGTCTATTTTTTGAGGGACGAATGGTAGCAAAAGCATTATCATCTTGGGCAGCTTTACTTAAGAGTATATGCTTCCTAAATTTTCCTGACTATGAGACCAATTCCCACAATTCTTCAGCTGCCTCCAGAAAACAAGCCAGATGTGGCTATGTCTCTGAAGATGCTTCAGGACAACTCTTCTGGAATGAACCATCTTCTTACACGCTATAAATACACCGGTCCCAAAAATTAGTACGTATCTGTCCTTCTGCTTACCATCTCCCCGATTACGCAGTTTGCAGAGGCTGTCTCAAGAGACCAAGTTCACGATGAAATGCCAAGGAAGCCATAAGATGGCATTTGCATCCTATAGCAGAAGAATGTCTACCTCTTGGATACTGCCACATAAACGTATCCCCACCGATTCTGAAGAAAACAAGTGCAAGCAAAAATTCTTATAATTTTCTAAAGGGTTAAGCTAACTCTGACTCTTCTTTCACTGCAGGCAGCAATAAAACTCTCACAAACATTGGGGAGCATAATCTAAGCAATGCTAAGCACTTTGGAAATTCCCCCCTGTATTATTAAGCAAGCATTAATTTTGGTTTGCTTTTCTGGGAATATTTGTACAAAGTATTTTTGTGTACATAAATGTTTGGGAGGGAGCATGGATTCCTCTGAATGCAGCACCTGAACAAATACGTTTGCATATAAGCCTGTAAATATCCAGATTAATGTGGATCAGCAGTGGAACTGCTGCTTTGACCACCCTGTCTGTAAAGCAATCTTTTCAAGAAATGTGACCAGAAAGAAATTAAATGTGAAGCTTGTAGGTCAGCCAATAAATCTGGCTTACGTCTTTCTCTCTTCCTCGGGCAGGAAGGAACCCAGCTATTTTTAAATTTGGTGTCCAGGTACATAGCCAAAAACAAATGCTACTTCTGCTGCAGAAGACGACAGGAAAAGGTTTTATACGTTCTAAAGATTTCCCAAGGCCTGCTAGTCTCCTCTCTCTTTGTCCTTAGTGTGTCACACACTCTCATCCTAGGATAATTTATTTTCCACTGATTTTTTCAGGTGCTGCTTTTTCCATTTAGGAAAAATAAATGACACTGTGTTTCTTAAGGGTCTTTTTTGTTTGTTTTGTGATTTGTTTTTAAAAGAAAAAAAAACCACAGAACCAACTGCTTAGTTCTGTTTTGTGGAAGACAAAGTAGCAAAGCAACATTTGCTTCATACCATTTAGAACAATCCCATAATCCAAGTCTATTCAAATTATTTCATGTAATAATTTCAAAGAGTAAATACTATCATTAGTATTATAGTTTTTATAAAAAAGTCCAAAAGGAGAAGAAAGATCAATGAACATTTTATTCCAATGATCTGTTTAGGACTTTTTTGTTTCCTCAGGTTTCAGAACTGTTCAGAAAAAGAACTTGATTTCACCTTACCACCTCCTAAAAAAGAAGCCTTACATATGTAACGTACCATTAGTATGGCTTCTGGACATTCTCAAAACCAATTAATTTTAAACTTTTAGATTTATTTTAATTATTTTCCATACCCTAACTGTTTACATTTTCTCTTTCTTGATAATCAATTAGGAAGTATTACAACCAGTTTTAAAGCAATTTCTTCATCACTTCTCTGTTTTTACTTCTCTCCCTTTTCTCTTTTTTTTTGTTTTTAAACCTTTAAGGTCTGACCATGGTTTTTCGAGATTACAGTAACACCCATTTTTCCCAAAAAGCATATGTGATTTATTCAACACTGTATTTCTATAGTAATTCTATGCTATAAATTGAGTTCAAGATGAAGTCCTCCTTCTGAAAGTTTCAAATGGTAGGCAGCTCCAAACATGGGCAGGTAGCATCTCGAGCATATGTTGCCTACAACAGAAATATCTCACATCCAGTCAGGAACTAATCCAGATCCAACTGATGCAACTCTTGAACCTCTTCCCACACAATTTGCCAATATCAATAAATTATTATGAAGTTATAGTTGCCAAAGGAGGTTTTGAGACATGAAACAATACAATTCTCTTCTAATCATGCAGAAAAAGGGCATGTGTACTCTAACATTTTTCTGATGAATATAGCTGTATCGGTGATAACAACAGAAAAATATCATACAAATGCATCTTTCCGGCCTATGGGGAGAACAAAGTGACAGAATTATGTGCACACAACAACTGTCTGGATTCACTGGACAACAGGCCTAAACAATACTTTTCTTCAGACCCTTTCCTTTGAAAATTACAAAATTTCTTAATCATTTCAGCAAAACAATCTTGTTCAAAATTCACAATGACAGTTCCATGACCAGGTTTTCACTAATTGTCAAGATAAAATTCAGAATTCAACTGAATCCCAAGGAACACAAGAAACAACAAAAGTAGCAGAATGCTTCAGCTCTTCACTGCAGATTGATTTTGAAGGTTATATTCATTCTGTAAATGGAAACCAATATTTAGTCGCTGCGGTATTAATTCATGCGACAAGAGTTATTCAGCTACAGTCGGTCCATGAGGGCCATACTGTGCACTCATCCTCATGTGCTGCCATCGCGTGACAACAGTAGGATGCTGTACTCGCAGCCCACTGATACTAATTTAATTCCTCTGCCCATGAGCTTCCCCCAGGCCACCAGGAGCAGGTCAGAGCAGTGAAAACACAGCTTGACAACATAGCAGGCAGGTGCTTATTTTCTTTGTGGACATCATTGACTTCAGCCCTGGCAAACATGCCAGAGGGGACATGGATATTTCCCCATTTCCATTTTGGAGTCGTTCTCCTTGTGCTAAAAAAACAGGTCAGCGTAAAGCCCTGAAATGGATCCTTTCTGGCCTTGAAAAGGTTGAAGCTATAGTGCCAGAGGGAACAGTTAGAGTAAGCCAGAAGGTGGGGCACAGGGAGGTCTGCAAGAGAAACAGGCATTTATCAGTGGTCTGAACAGATTACTAGGCAGGCTGGCAGCGAGTGACTGAGGTGATAGACTTTGAAGCCCAAATAGTTCATTTAAGTTGTTTATAGGAAAAGGCTTTATAACCCTGTGTTCTCTAATAAACTTTTCTCATTATAAAAGGTAATGAAAGGATTCAGTTTAATAAATCCTCTGGTATTTCATATAAAATATAATATCAAATAACGAGAAAATAAATGTTCTGCTCTTTTTTTCTAAATGGATGGTTCCAGACAACTACTGGAAAAAGGCATTAAAAACATTTCTTCTCTGCTTTTATGAAAACAAATTAAAACAACTAGTCTAAAAGATTTTCTACTGTGGGTACAATGAACAAAAATCCAGAGAGCCCATCCAGGGAAACGCACATGGAGAAAGTACAGACTATCCTGGCAGAACACTGTGGGAAAGTGCTCTGCAGACTCCTCCGTCATAACTTCACCTGGCCTGCAAAGAGATCTTCAGGCTGCAATACTATGAATCTTTTATTTTGTCACTAACACTCAAGAGCTTATCACCACAGCCGTTTTACAGGGTCAATAGAAAGAACTGAGTGAAGAAAAATAGGAGGAAAAGTAGAGATGGGAGACACTAACAGTAGAAGTAGTAAGCTTTATTTTCACCAGAAAGCTGGCCTTCCATGTGTATCAGTAACATTTCTTGGTGACAAAATTTTGTAAAAGCACAAAATACAGAAGGACCTGTTCTGAACTGTTTGTGCCACCCAAAAGTAATGCAAAACAAAACTCAAAATCCAAAAGAGGAAAGATAAAATAATGCATTTCCCATCCACGCAGTACAATGGGAAACATAAAACATTTGACTCACACTAGGATGCTCCAGGATGCAGTCGTAAAAAATAAAAGTACTCCAGGGGAGCAACAGTACTCTCAGGGCTAAGAAATTTACTGGTTTTATTCCAATGTATTTGAAGAGCATGTGTTCTCTCACTGTCCTTTTCAACCCAGAAGAAAATGCTTAGGCAGTGGTTCCACCATACAGTAAATCCACTTTTGGGCTCCCAACTACCAAAATCCTATTGGCATCAGTTGCTTTCCATGCTTGTACTACTGACTGTTTTCCTTTCATTGTTAGCTTTCTTATGGCAAAGGCTGGTTCGTTAATGATTAGGATTACGGGATCATGTGATAATTCAGTTTGAAAGGAAGCCCAGGAGGTCATCTAGTCCATCTCAAAGCAAGGTTGTCTCTTTGACAGGATAGGTAGGATCTGCATCCCCAGGTCAGGGCTGTCTTTTCCAGAGACAGAATCTGGAAGAAGCAGATTCTGCAGGAGACAGTCTTTGGTAGCTGAGCTGCCTGAGGCAGCAGCTGCCTGCGGTTTGCTTGAGGGCAGCCTGCCACTTGCTTACCCTTCAGCCAGCAAACCAGAAGTACTCCGGGCTTTGACTCACTCGCTCACTCTTTCATTATTAGCGCGATATTCTCCACCCCTCCAAAGCACTTCTCTCCCAGTGGTTTTAGCACTGCACATTAGGCAGGACAACTTCCTGATGGGTGTTTTCCTTCCCGGACTGTGTCAACCTTGCCTGTCCCAGGAGACAAGAAAGCACTTAGTGTATCTATTTTATACATACACACATAAGGACAAGACAAGACTTTTAGAAATCCTCTGCCAGGTGCTTAGCAATCTTTATTAGAAGAAAGGGTTTGTCCAGCGTTTGGTGCTCCTAAAGGGCTACAGCTCTTTGCCCTAGGACAAGGGCAGGCCACCAGTTAGGACTGAGCAGAAAGGCTGTTGTGGCCTCAGTAATTACTGAGGCTGGTTTCAGTTCTCTCTCAGTCTATGCAGAGAGAATAGAGAACAAGCAGAGAGATGGGGATAGCATCACACCATAGGTACCAAAATGTCTTAGATTTGCTACACATTCCATAACAGGATAGAATTAAACTTTTCTTTTTCTAAACTAGCACCTTCTGAAAGTTCATCACTTGAACAGGTTTTTTTACAAGGCTTCTGATGGTGGTGTTTTTTAACAGGATTGTCTACATAATACAAGGTTCCCTTAACAGCATTAGCTCACAGCTAGACTAAATGTAGAAGTGCCATAATTAAAAAAAAAAAAATTGAGGAAGCAGTCACGTGCTTAAGTGAAATGCCTCTGGAATGGAAGAAGGCTGGTTATGCCGTAAGAGGAAAGACCCAGAGATGCACGGGTGACGTGTTCTGGATTGGAAGAAAACTAGTGTCACTCTGTACAGTGCTGTGTTTAAACTCACAAGGATGTGTAGTGCCCTGACTCATTTAGTGTTAACTGGCTGATGAGATTGTAACCTCTTTATTAAGCTGAAGCCAAGGACAACTGTGCTCATCATTTCTCTGTGCTCAATGAATGGGAAAAAAGTCCCTTCCAAAACTTCTCTTCTCGAAGCTCTTTGAAGTCTGTACTACTGGAATTTTCCATTTGTGCTATTTGATCTGGACGACAAGGGATGTGAGCTCTACTGAAATACACCAGCTAGCGGGAAATGAACCTGATTTTGCCAGTCAACAGAACCAGTTTCATGTGTACAGTTATTGGCTATAAATTATTACATTCATTCATCTTCAGATCAAGTTGCCTGATTTTCTTTAAATTAATTTTTCAGTTGCAATTGCCAGTAACTGGGATTTTTTATTCCAAACTGAGGGCTTGATCTGCAGTTAATAAATGGAAAGTGTGTCACGGAGCAGCAATAAGAACATGGTGAAGTATCTGTCCTATGTTTATCTATACTGACTAAAACAGTATCTTCTTTGTTGTTAAAAGTTACATATCTTTTGATCTGATAAACCTACCAGAAAAAATCCAAAGTCATCTTCTCCCATTGAACATTCTGATTCGGGAGCACCACACGAGCACCAAGTTGCAATGCATTCTTCATTATTCTTTCCCGCTGCTGCTCACAGCTGCTTGAAAAAAAAGGAAACTGCCAAGAGACCTTCCACAGGAGCTGTATGAATAAGATTATATTTTGATTCTCTAGCAGGCAGTGAGAAAAAAAATGGCAGGACCTACAGCAAAATGCTTCCTTCTGTTTTCAAGTTTTTAAATATACTAAAAGGAAGGGGATTTTCATGTTTGCCACTAGAGAAATTAAAAAGGTTAACCTAAAAAAAATGGAGGACACACAAAATAATGCAGTCACAGACAGCTTGGCACTTGCAGAAAACAACTCATTTGCATTAATGCAGAGCCTATCCCCACCTAAAATGACTTGAGACATTACAGCCCTCTATGAAAGTGAGCTTAGGCTGACTAAGTTAGACTTAGCCATCTCATTTAGGGCAGGTAAATCTCATCTTGCCTAAGATGATCTGTGTGCTTAAATGCCCATCTGTTTCCTGCACACACATACCACATCACAGTTCTGGAGGCTAGAATACGAAATATTACGCTATGATTGCTTTAGCCGCAACCTTTCTATAATAATTGTCTACACAGACATGATACATTAGATCCTTTGATGCCAAACAGTCTTTCATATCCCTCTCTTAAAGGCAATGTGCAGGTTAGCCCACATAACTTGGGACAGAGTCTTCAGAATATTCACTGTGTACCTGCCTCATATGTTAATTTAACCAATGTATTTCTATAGTATCATTGTATTTCCTTATTATTTCTAGGACTTATTGTACTGGATACATGCAGAACTACAGCAAAGAAGTATATAACAACACTGCAATCAAAGCAGATGTCATTTGGGCTAGATTTGACTCTAGTCCCTGGATGAGCTGCTTAGGAAACATTCTCCAAAATGCATCTTAGGATTCAAATGTACACTGCATTTCTTAATTTTTATTTTTTCTTACAGAAAGAAGTATTTAAGCAAGCCCTGAAGCCCTACACACCATTTCCACCACTGACTTACATTGTCTGTCACAGGTGGAATGTTGTAAGTTGCTCCGCTTTTTGATTAACACATTTCCTCCTGCCCTCTAATGGCGAGTCATCTGCCTGCCGTTTCATATTTTGGACTATTATTCCATGTTTCTCCTGTGTTCATATGCCTTTTGACTAGCTGAGGAAAGCTATCTTTTAAGCCACTAGATTTATCTGGACTATTTTCTGAGGGCAGTTTTTGGTTTTTTGTTTTGCCTCGAGCAGTAAACAAGCATTTCATTAGCTCTTGTTAAGCATATGGGAAAAGATCCCAAGCATATAGGTGAGCCCTCTCCCTTTAAACTCTGTTCATCATTTTTAATCCAGTCACAATGTGGTGTAAATCCATGTAACTGTACTGCAAGACCTCTCAACATTTTATAAGGAACTATGCTGAATTCCACCAGATGAAGGCCCATCCTCCTGAGATTTTCTTAAGTAATTCAGTCCTCTCACCTTCTCTTGCAGCTACAGTTCCCGTAACATTCCACTGTATCCATTTCATTGCTACACACACACAACACTACAGCAAGAACTGTTCTTTAACCACCTTGGACTCAAAAAGAGGCATGGTTTGTTTGGATGAAGAACCTGCCTTCCTACGGCTAGGTTTACATTTGTCTTTGCAAGCTACAGCTCTTCTCCCTTGTTTGGTGAAAAAGCACTTTGACTTGAAGAGATTTTGTACCTAGCTTCAGCAAGTT
>NW_010536815.1:0-18689 GCF_000687285.1 Phaethon lepturus | reverse complement strand
CCTGCTGATTCCTTCCAGGTTGCACTCACCTGGAATTTTTCAGAAAATGCAGAAGAGATCTGTATTTTACTGTCCACCATTTTTTTCAAAATCTTCCCTATTTCCCAACACACACATCCTCACACACTTTTTTTGCAGACATGTCTATAAGTTTAAGTTACAGGTTTAAAAGTCAAGAGCTTCTTTCATTCATATACCTGAAAGGAACCAATTTGTCTTTCCAACATGACCTTCTCCACAAGACAGAACACTGAACATGACTCTGAGTTTTGCATAAGGTTAGAGATTCCACCTGAGTTATGACATGTTCTCCAGAAAGATGTCTACTCCTGATTTAAAAGCTTTAAGTTAGGAAGAAATTGCTACAGCTTCACGAAAATTCCACTCCATGTAATTTTTAGCACGTCACTTTAATGTTTGCCTAATGTCCATGTCCATAAAGTCATTATAGCTTCCATTGAGCAATAACAGTATTAAAAGCCCAGTTAATAATAGAAAAGGTTTTACAACATGCAATTCAATGATACCTCTAACAATTATTTGAGATTCTCATCTGGAATGTAAGTCACATGCTTGCAGACGCTAACGTGATGTCATTCAAAGAACTCCCACTATTTGCTATTCACTACCTATATACATGTATACATAGATACATTTCATTTTTTCTAAATATTTATAGATATATTTCATTTTTAGCTGTAAAAGCCTGATATTCATTGAAATTTTAAATCTCTTCTATTTTCTTTTGACTCTTGTCTACCTCTGAAAGTTCAAAATGCAGATACGAAAAGCACATCAGTTAAGGGTCTAAGGCAGAATGATACACTTTCTCACCAAACTTTAAATTCACTCACTGTATTTTTCTAGTAACTCTTACTGCCTTCATGCTTTACACTAGCACACGTGGCTGAGGTGTGCATACCAGCTTACTGCTGGGACTGCACTCTTAACGCCACTAAGCTTTCTCAATACACAGTCTCAAATTCAGCATTAAAAGGACATTCAAATGACTAAGGGCAAAACACTCCCTGTAGAAATCGGATTCACTTCCAGAGACTTCCCATAAGACAAGAGCTCTAAAAACTGTATTTCTCAGCTTACTCATCTGTCAGACAGCAGACTTATCACATCCACAGCATAATCCACATGATTATTTACAGAGCATTTAGAGCTGTAGCCCTCTGCCGGGTTGGCATTTAGGATACCAGTTCTTCACTCTGCCACAGACTTTCAGGGTGAATTTAAGTAAGTCCTACCTTCTTTGTGCCTCAGTCCTTCAGCTTTAAAATGGAATTGATTCTCTTTATCCTCTTTTAAACTAGCAAGTCATACAGTGATAAATCAGTATCTTAGAAGCTATGCAGAGAACTTTTTCTACACCCTGAAAAGGAAATAAAGTTTTGAGTCCTCATTAGTCCAATTTAGTATTGCCATGATTTTGTTAAAGTACGTACTGCAATGGAATACACACTTTGAGATTACAAACCAAGTGAATATTTAAAGGCCTCCTCAGCATAAGAGGCCGCTGAAACTACCATGTCCTCAGAGGACCTCCTGAAAACACTGTGATCACTTAATGCTTACAGAAGCCCTCCTACAAATCTTTTACAGATCACAGATTTCAACCAGTGTCCCACTCTTCCAATACCTCCTTGTAACCATCTGCATCCCAATTCCTGTTTCTGACCCCAGTCAAAGAAATACAGAAAGGCAGTAATCTCCGAGTTCAGCTGTAGACATTTATGGCTGTGTTCACACAAGATATTTGTTTTCAGAAGTGGAGTCATAAGTTCTCCCCTGCCTCTTCCCACAGGCTCCGGCTGTTCATCTTGTGCCACTGTTTGCTGTTCTCTGAACGGTGCCAATCACTGTAGTCCTTTAATTAATTCAAACAGTAAATAAGCTGCCTAAAGCGAGACAGGATGCCTGCTTCCTCTCCCAAAGAGTGTAAGAAACCTCAGGCCCAGTACATGAAGTTTCTTATAAAGCTTTGTAAATGAGAGTTCTGGTGCCATAGGCATTTAGTATTACAGGCTGTTATATTTAAAACATGTAGTTTTAAGACAGTAGTTTCCTGCTGTGAGAATGGGAGTCCTCTGGCTGAGCAATTTCAAGCCTATAGGACAACTGAATATGCCCTGGCAAGTTCAGCCTCGGAAAAACAGTTTCTCAAGCCTCTTTAACTCTCTATTTTAAGAGGATCTAGGCCTTAACGAGCATTTTCTTGTGGTGGTGTTTGAGCAATGTTGTTGTTGTTGTTATAGAAACTTGTAGATATTTATTGCTCGTTTTGACATATTTGCAGTTTCCCAGTTACAGGATCGCTTGCTGCAGCTGCATACAGCAGGGTTTGTAAATTCTCAGTTACTAATAGCTCAAATGATAAGAAACTTGTCATAGTTTTCTAGGTTTTTCCCACAGCTGTTGATGACCTAAGTGAAAAGTGTGAATATTAAAAATCAGTTTTAAAGCTTCATGTGCTGAACTCTGACCAGTGTATAGACTATGGGCTTCATCACGGAAGTCCTGGAGCACAGCTGCCACCTCCTGCTAAACCAGTCGTCCCTGGGGACACCGGCTGACTGACGGGAACCTAGTCTGGGGGGACCAGAGACTGATGAAGTCTCCTGGCCAGCTTCCCTAATTCTCCCAACCTTAAAATTATCACAGGGTCTCTTGTTCCTTGAGTAATCAGGGTTTTACCACAGCATTTGTTTCTTAAACTTTGAACCTTACCTGTGGAGAGCCAAATTCTTCTCCCACCTACACTCCCTAAAGTCAAAGCCATCTTGGCTGGAGAGAACATCTGCAGAATGTCACCATTTGGTTTTTGGTGATGACAATACAGAAAAGGGAGAGATCAGGTAAGAATATCCAGGAATTAATCAAAAGCATAAGATGTCTTCTTCATAGTTATTCAAAGGCTTAAGGCCATTCCTGAGCAATTTATCTGCAATCATTTAGGTGATTACATTTTTGGCCCTCTTTGGTTGTCATTCATCTATGTGCTTTAACTGTATGTTACTGATTAAAGGAGTCTATCCTATCATATGTTACTCCTTGGTGAGCTTATCTTCATGAAATAGAAACTTTTTCTAGAGATAACAACAACCATAAGAAAATGCTGTAGCACTGATGGTTTTGGTTTATTCCCTCGGGCATGATGAATGCTGAAAATGTTCATTGCCACTGCGTGTGCTGAGTGGAAAAAGAACGCAAAAGGAATTTTGACTGTGACCCTGGGAACGAAGCCACAAGTCACATGCTCTTGAACATGTACAGTGAGGACGTTCTTGAAGAATAATCAAATCCATTAATGTTCATACAGCAATAGCTCCAGTCAGAATCAGAGTCCTGAAAGGACAAGGCCTCAAGCTCTAAGGCAGAAAAACCTCCACGTATTTGAGATACAGGAATGGCTCTCAAAAGCTGTAATGATTTTTCTGGCATTTTGAAGGTGGGAATATGCCTTTTGACTATAACTCATTCTTCAGACAAAGGCTGTCTTCACAAATATTTGTCCAGCACTACTGTAAAGCAGCTTACAACAGCACCAAGGACCAGTTCTCATGTACAAATTGCTCAAGACAAATCCAGATGGAGGGGGCATCAGTGTAGCCTTACAAGAGGCAGCTGTATTCCTCACCAACAGCAACAGACTTCGGGATTCATAGGCTCTTAAAAAAGCTGTGGCTAACACTGCTGTTTTACTTTCTTTTTACGAGCATAACAATGTGGGAGATGATGTTGCTGAAGAATCATGGTTAATTCCTTTTTTCATTAAGTCCCGCCTAACTGACGCAAGATCAGCTGTTTCAGAATAAATCAGGAGCAAACAAAAGCTGTTCTGAGTGAAGCTCTGAAGGGTACTTTAGTCATCTTTTCACAGCAATCCAACCAGTATGATATTTTACCAACCTCCATTGAGTGAAACAGCTTAAAGTTTTCTTCCTTATCTTGCCTACAAGGAATAAACGGGTGTGCAAAACCCAGACATCTGTCCTGGTTGAAGGGGGAAGCCTCAACATGTCCCATACTTATTACTTCAGTTTCAGAGATACTGTACTGTTGTTTATCTCTTCTAGTGCCTCAGAAGAGTTTGGCTAGTGGTCTACCCATTTATGGACCCATCAGCTATGTCCTTGCACAGCTCTCCAATCTTTTTTAGCTTCACTCAGCACCCTCTCACCCTCATCCCCCAAATGACGTGTAAAAGGATGCTACCACAAGACACCGAGACAGTAGAACTACCATGGTGATGTTCACTTTTCCTCTTGTAAGGGAAATCTCTGCAAGCAAAGAGTGCTCTTCACATATTCACAGTTTTCTAGAGGGATAGTAGTTTACATAATCGGGTAACTCAATAGTTTTTATAGATGTTGACAGAAAGATTCTTCCCTTTACAGTTATATACATAATTGAGCACTTCTGGATTTAGCTACAGAAGAATGGATGGGTGCTGACACCCATGATTTGTCTTCACTCCAAAACATCTCTTGTGGCTGAGCCTGGCCCTATAGGATTGACTGAACAAATATGATACTGGCCATCACTCAGCAGTTAGGGTAGACCAGGACAAATCACATGAAGCATCTTGCCATTTCACTACAATTAAAAATTATTGCAACCAGAAACTCTGCTGTATTAATGAATCCAAATCTTTACTATTGTGGTATTGGAACAGACAACTTCCAGAAGAGGAAATGGGAAGGCAGCCATCAACACAGGAAGACAGGGGAAAAAATCAGTTTTCTGGAGAATCCTAATGAAGACATGGAAACAGTGCTCTATCACATGAAGATCTGCCAACAGACAGAAAAAAAAAAAAAGTGAGGCAAGACAAAAGGAGAAAGAAGTTTCAGGAGCCTTTCCACCAGATCCTAAACATCTTTTCTTTTCTTAAACTAAATGCAAGAGATGATTTTTTGCACAGGAGAAATATAAATTTTTCCTCCCCCACAAATTTATAGTATGACTAGCTGTTTAGCGACACTTCTTATTAATGCTCTTTTATGAATACTTTGCAAAGGGACAGTGAGAAATGAATGATATCACATTGCAGACATGAACAGCATATGTGTTACAAACAGCTAAAAACTAAAAATCGGAAGGTAGGATAGCTATAAACAACCTAACTGATGAATTATGTAACTATTTAAAGCCATTCATAAACAAATTATTGATAATTTATTAAACCCCAAGGTAAGTTTACATTGCATATTTTCATTAATAGAGCTGTATAGTTCCTATGGCTACAGCAATCAAAACTATTCCTCTTAAAATTACAGGGTAGGGAAGAAGAGAGAGAGAATCACTCCACGAAGTACCCACAATGCATGACATTAGCAAACAACCACTCTGAGAAAGCTACTGCCACACAAATATTACCTAGAAAACAACAGGAACCAAAACAGAAGAAAAGGGACAACAGTTAATCTATACAGTCTGTTGGAAAATTGCAAGACCTGTGTGTTGGCAGGCTGTCAAGGGGAGAGAAGGGAGGAAGGGGAAGGGGCAAATTCCTGAGATGAGAAGCTTTCTAATAGGAAAACCCCATAACCTCCCATGGAAAGCTTCACCTCAGGAACAAACAGCCAGTTGTATGTCCCACAACTTAGTACAGGGTGAGAGGCTGTGTCTAGATAACAGGTCCCAGACATGCTAGGATTTAAAGATAATCACCAACAGCTTGAGTTGCACCTGGATGAGAACAGGAAACTAGTGTAGAAACATGAGCACAAGCATTATCCTCTCTCAGAAGCTCACCTCGCAGATGGGAGTGCTCTGTAATAGCTGAAAATTCCTCAAAGATTGGCTTTAATTAGGGCCTAACCTTGCCATGAGAGGGATGGAGGGCCATTACACGCTCTGCAGGAGCGATCCCAGTCTCCTGCCTAGCTGTAGATGATGAAAGGCACTCTTGCTTGCTGCTGCTACTCCAGATTGCAAGGGCAGTGACAGACTTTAAAGAAAGCCAAGACTGCAAAACTTCATCATGGTGAGAAGAATGCTTACGACATAAGAAGGCTGAGAATTCCTACAATGAGCCTGAGCTGGCCTACCCTAATTCCTTTCTGGCACATCACCACAGGCATTGTAAACTCTTTCCTCATTCATGGTCACAGGATTTTATCATGCAATATAAAGACTACAGTAATGCAAGAGCCACATCTTATGGACACTTAGGTTACATCTGTAGTAAAAAAACTCAGCAGTACTTTCTGCTCCCAGTTATGCACCCTAATTTCATCCCAGCTACATCAGGACAGGCTCACCCATGCACCAGTTCTGCCTTCCATGTCCTGGTTTCAAGGCATGGGAACCTCAGGTGCAAAGCCCATCAAAAAGGAGACATAACGCCCTCCAGCAGGCACCCTCTCTGAAGGAGAGCCATGGTAGCACCAGAAAGCATCCCCTAGCTTGCCTCAGCCTGTCAGTATGGACACAGCTGGTGATGCTGTCCTATGCCATTAGTACTTCCCCACAGCTAGACGTTTTGTTACTACAGAGTTAAAGAAGTGATTGCCCAGTCTGCTTTTTTGAAGACCACGGAACACAGCAGTAAGAGATTTAGGAACAAAACCAAAACTAAACACCAAATGCACAAACTATCTATTCTTCAACTCAGGAAGTGACAACCTGTACCCAGTCCTGTGCCCTCCAGGATGCTCAGCCAGATTCCATTCCCAGCAGGGATGAATCACACCACAGCTCCACATTTTTTCACATGTCCCTCCAAGCAAAAAAGCATCACTGCTGCTTTATCCATACTGAATCTAAAACAGCTCACTCAGCCAGATCCGTATCTGGTCACAAAGTAATGGCCAAATTCAACTCTGGGCACAATAAACTTGATTTAGTATAACTGTGAGAACATAATTTTATTCAGGGAAAATATTAAGAGTGGAGAATTTCTCTTATGAAAAGAAGATAAAAATCAAAATGTTAGTTTAATGACATTACAGTTTAAAGTCTTCCTCAGAGTTTCCTGGAAGTCCACATGCAAAAAAAAAAAAACAACCCAAAAACCCACCCCAAACAACCACACACACACACTCCCCGCTGCCCCAAACCAACCAAAAAAACCAAACAGTAAGGAGAGCTGCATGAAAATCTGGAAAGGAGAATCTCTGGAAAAGCTGAGTGGTTGCCCAATTATAATGTGTATTTGAACAAATAGAACTCTTTGCCTACTTCTTACATGTACAGATTATGTGTAAACAAAAATAGAGCTCCAAGTACCTTATGGACATAACAGCAAACCTTGGGTGAAAGAACAATAAAATGAGAAGGGAAGTTAGCGACACACTGTGGGTCGGATCCAGAACTGATTCACTAACATGGAAACTGCCTCCCAGTTACCACTAGTAAGGCTGGAACTGGATCTTCTTGATTACAACATAAAGACCATTCGCTCCCTTTACTAGCCCTTCACATTTAAGATGGTGCAGTGAGATAGCTGAGCCGTAGGCATGTATTTATCTCTGCTCCAGGGATGACTGTCTCCAGCAAAAGAATGAAACGGAGAGCTGCGGGGATAAGTTCTTAAACTTCTGCAGCCAGATTAATCTGTGCTTTCACCCTTAATTACTCCAGTCTATTTAGAAGACATGCCCACTTTGGTGTCTCTCAGAAATTCACCATTTGTTCTTCCTTCCTTCTATGTTCCAGTAGAAAGCAACCTCTTTTACATTAAGGATGTACAGAAGTGTGCATGGAAAATGTGTCAGAACCCAACAGCTTCAGAGGAATGCAGGAGGAATATCTTTGCACTTAGTGTATCACAATGTAAATAACCTGAAGAAAATATGCATATCCAAAAATCAAATGAAAGCACAAGTACGCTTCAGAGAAGATTGAGAAACAGACAAAAATCAGAATACCCAGAGATAGATGCTTTGAGCATTCTGTTGAGGTTTTAACACAGCATTTGTCTGACAGTTACCCTGCAAATCAAAATTCATCCAGAGCATTTGTGGTTCCTTTTTCTGCCCTGTAATTGCATCCCAGGGATCACAAAACCCATGGCTGCATCAGCAGCAAACATTTGAGCTAATTAGGGAACACACTGGAAAAATGAAAGTTTTCTTGCATTAGTCTACCTAAACATTTCCAAACACAAACCTTTTACAATGGTAACTAGTGACTGCTGTACAATGTGTTTTCCAGTAAGAATGTGTCCTCACTCTCTAGTCAAAACTATTAAGGAAAAAAAATACTAATACAATGGTTTCAATTTAAAATGTATCATTTTAAATGCATGCACAGATCCATTTGTTTTCATCCTTTCAAACTGTTGCAAGTTTTCCCAGGCGCACTAAGGAGCAAAGTACCCAAGGCAGCTTTGCTGTCTACCGCTGCCATCTAGTGGACCTAGTCTTTGGGAATGGGACTCCAACATCAGTAGAACCGTCCCTGGTTATACTCTTTATTTCATTTTTAGCAGAATGTTAAAGATTATTTCAGTTCACAGCTCCTATTGTGCTGTACAGGTCTTCAAAGTAAAGAAGACATTTCAGTTAATATGGTGGTATATATGTGATCATGTCACAGGAATGAGGTTATTTATTCACTTTGCATAACTGCTATACCCATAAATTACCCCTAGGAGAATGGTCTTGCCTTTTTCTTTTTTTTTTTTTTTTTTTTGACAGAGAGGATTTTTTTTTTTTCTGTGAAGGCAAAGTTACACGCAGTAGAAAATCAGTGATATTTTTAAAACATAATTAACAGTCACAGACTTCATTACTTGCCTGTAACGTTTGCATTAAATGAGTTTCAGTGGCCACAATGACAAAAGCAGTCATTATAGTCACTGCTGTTTCTTTCAGTTGTTTATGATAAGCTTTCCATGAGCACTTGATTAAGAAAAGCTTCTGACAATGACAGTGATTTAGGAAATGTAAGGGCAAGATGTGCCACAATCTTCTGAAGAGTGGCTATGTCCGAGCTGCAGAGGAGAGGTCACACGCACTCGATGAAACACTCTGGTGGCACCACTAGCCTGCTTTGAGTATCCAGGCTAAGCCAGATCTCTCTGTCCCAGAACTGACTGTGTAGGTCTGAACAAACAAGGATTTGAGAGAGACCAGGATTTCAGAGGCAGCTATACAAGTAAACAGTAGATCTTGTGAGAAGGGGTAGAATCTGAGAAGCAGGCTGATAACATATAGGAGCAATAAATGTAATAGCCATAGCCTAGTGCTACAGCCCAGACTGTATCTTCATTTCTTTTATGCTCAAGACTTCTGGGAGGTATTACACAGTCCTGTATATGGCTGAAAGTAATTTACAAGCCCATGGCAAGGGCCAAAAGCAAGTAAACTTATATCAGACAGAGTGCTCCTAACAGGGAACCTCATAAAGGTATATTGGAAAAAAAAGTCGTTCAGCATATTACAAAGCCCATTCTCTAAGGAGGTCATTGAAGTCAAATAAATTTCATAGGTCTTTCCTATGCAATAATTTAGGTGCAGTTAATACGCCCCAGAATACCAATAACAGCTAGATGCAGAGGTCATTTATTAAGATTTTATCAATAGGATCTTTATGAGATGCAGGCTCCTTCTTCAAGATCCACCCCATGCCAACAACTCAGAACATCAATACTGTGCAGAAGCCCACCTCAGTGCAACCATCCATTGCTGACGGATAGCTGACTGAGCAATATTAACTCAGGAAATGTCTTTGGGAGATACTCAACCTTCTGCCTCCATCTGAAGCCAAAACTAACTCCAGACTTGCTGGGAGAAGGAAAAGGCTGCCTTCCCCCAACCACAAGAGGTTTTCATATGAAGCATGATAGCATCATGTTTCTTCTGAATAGTAACTCAGTTCAGCTTAATGCTTGTTTCTACCTTGCCTGGGGTTCATCATTTCAGTAATACAACGATGGTTTTTGTTCTACATACCCTGGACCCAACAGAGCTTTCTGATACTTCACTACACAGAATGCAAGCAGATCAAAAATTAGCTTAACCAAACACGTAATTGATTGACTATACCCCTTGTACATAACATCGGTTTTACTACTATTTCAACTGGGGTGGCTTTTTAATGAACTTAAGCTAATATTACTTGAGTACAAAAGAGAAAAATATTGCCACACAACTGAATACAGAGAAGTCAAGCTCACTTGTTGAAAAAACTCCACTCGCAGCAGTGGAGCATGAAAGTCTAAAGGCCTCAAACCATCAGCTTATGAGTGTGCCACTGTCCCAGGCTTAGAAAGATCCAGGAGATTTCCTTTAAGGTGCATCGACATAACAGATATTCAGAGGAGCCATACTGGAGCGTGCTGCCAGGCCTACCACTTCAATAATTAGCTGAGAAAAATGACATTCAGAAATCACATAGATCGTAATGGAAACATCTGTTTAAAAAGTCAATAATGTGATCAATCCAGCTGGACCAAACATTTGAGAAAATGCAAACAAGATTTAGCCCAGAGATCCAAACTGCCACTATTTTACACTAATCATTTAGGATTTCTCAGTTTTCATTTGTAAGTGTTAAAACAGTTTTCTCAGTGTTCAGAAATTCTGCTTATAAATACATTAGGTTTTAAGTAATACTTCTCAGTTAAACGCAGCACTCCTCTTACAAAAACATCACCTCTACCCTATCCCCCCAGTGATTTCCAGTGAGCTGCTACATCTTGTTTCCTCCAAACTACAATCATCCTCCACCCCCGCCTACCACACATTAGGAGCCAGATACAGATATCAAATATGGGGCATAATGGGCATTAAATGAAGACCTCCCAGCTGTCTCCTGACAGTTTCATTGCATAACAGTGACCTTTGCATGTCTTGTTCAAAACATAAAAAAAAAAAAAGCAAAACTATACAATTCCGGACTGCAGATTAAAAAAAAAAGAAAGAAAAAGTCCTATGATATATTTGGGGGGCAGGGTGGGGTCTTCACTTATTTGCATATATGGATGGCCTTATTAGGATTGCTTTGATGCTTCCTAAAGGCATAATATTTTATTTCTTAATAGTCATTCTTGCCTTCCTCCTTGCTGAAAAGTGATAGTTCACTTTGAAAGCAGAGATTTATACTGCAGACTCTTCATTTAAACCTTATGTAAAGAAATAAAATCTTTATGTACACACATATTTGAGCTCCTACCTTCATGCATTTATAGCGTGTTACATTTCCCAGCTTTCCCATATTTAATGTTTTACAGCCTGTTCTCCAGATTCAGGTAGTAAAAGGCTTGAAGGCCAGAAAGCAGGCAGCAGCTCACTATTTTAATTAGAAATGGACCAACATAGAAATCTCCAAACTGTTCAGTTGTACAGAAGTACTAGCAAAACCTCTCACTAGAATAACAGCAATGTGATCTATGACTTCTACCAAAATATTTTAACTTAGAGAGTTTAAAAATCCTTTAAATGAATTCTTGTTGGGCCATATGTTGTCTCATCAGTATTTAGAAATACCACCATAGGGGAAAAAAAAGAACAAGAGAGAGAAGGAACCATACGCTAAATAGAAGGTCAGGATAGGGAGAAATAACTACTCCTACACTTTAAGCAGGCTTCACTCCCATCCCCTCAGATCTGCACCTCCCAGCCAAGGCGTGTGACATTTTCTGCAGATGGCAGCACAGTTGTATTGGTGTTTTAGCTTGCATCTGACAATCATTTCCCCATGCGTTTGGAAGAAGAATTTGTTCATAAGAGGAAGTTGGCAAAAAGAACTTACTAATAATATTTCACACTTCGTGAAGTCTGATCACCACTTTACATCCTTCCCCCTTCCACTCTCTGTGTGCTCCACTCTTCCCCGCTCCACTTCACACTGTATTGCCTAAAAGGCAAAACTGAAGATAGAAAAATACCGTCACTTGGGGACCTCAATACAACCATGCTATACCTTTCCCTTTCTCTGAAGGAGGACTAAATACCACTCTGCAATAAACTTCAGATGTTTGTCTAATCCAGAAGTGACATCTGTCCCAAAACAACCTGCAACGTCACAGTACAGCAAACCGTGCTAGTACTTCCCACATTATTGGATATATGGCAGGAACACCCTCCAGCACGTGCATACACAGCTCACCGAAAAACTGGCTCCCCCAGCACCCCACAGTGCACGTGCTGAAGAAAAACTGGGAAAGTGGGCACCACAACCTGGGTCTTGTCCATGAGTTAATGGCTCAGAAAGCGGGTAGGTAGGAGCTGACAGAAACTGTATGAATTATTTTGGCAATCTTTGTCTGGCCCATAGCCTACAGGCTACTCCTTTAAAATACTTTGCTGAAGTTTTCCTTCAGTCGTTCCATGTAGATCACACTTTCCAAACCTCTTATACCTGTTGCTATCCTCACAGTTCTCTCTCTTATTCTTTTTTTTTTTTTTTAATTACATCGTTAAAACATACATGCAACATTACCGCTGATGTCTCACAGGTACTCAGTTGACCATGGCAATTACTGTTCACAAGTTATTCCTTCACATACTTTTCAGAACAAGGTTCCTCCTCTGCAACAGCATGCCAAGACTGAGTACTGCTTAGTCTACAATCCCCTCTGACTCCTAGATCATCCTCTGTGCTACTGCTTATGCAGCAGGTTTATGCATTAAACTACATTTCTTATGTAAATTCCTCAAGTTCATACAGAAAGCCAAGCAAAAAGCTGAGATGAAATCTCAAATAGTCGAGATTCCAGGTGTGACTAGTAACAGTGTCTGTCTCTAAGCAGCAGCTCAGCTGTTCTTCACAGTGCACACTACAGTTCTCAGCTTTTGCTATCCTGGGCTGTGGGACCCATAAAGAACAGGATACTTCATTCCCTAACACTTCATCCAAAGCTCCTTTGTAATGGAAATCAGGGGATACAGAACATTGGGAAAAAAAGTCCCAACCTGCAATTAGGATATAGACCTGCTGTCCTCCGGGAAGTGCTCTATGGGTGCTCCATAGACCTCCATTTTAGAGATTACCAGCCAGGCTACTTGTTAATGCTATCAGTAGAATCATCCAGGACTTCCAACTTATCACACAGTAACTTGTTTCAGTCAAAAGTGCTTTCCCACATAACACAACTCATCAAAACAGTTAAATGAAACAATTATAATGAAATCATGCAGACTACAGTGCAGAGAACCTAAGCTGTGCTATGTGTTCACTTCCATGTCATGCTTCATGATACAGTATCTGTGGACACACAACGTTAAATTAATAGCAATAAAATAAAAAAACCAAACACCAAGAGGACAGTAACAACTGAGAAGGTTTCATTTTTCTACTCCAATTCCTATCTACTTAGCTCACCCAGAGTTTCACTTGCCAGTATGAAACCAGCACAGAGCAGGTATTTCACAGCAAGAACCAAAAAGCCTGTTCAAAAGAACAACCTAACCCACGAGGGTGGAAAGGACACGCTGCCGCAGGCACAAGCCCTTTAATTCATGGGCATAATATAACTTCTTGGGCTAGGAGATTTATGTCAGATAACTCCCTAATAGTGCAAAAAATTACAGATGGTAAAGATGGCATTGCTGATTTGAATTCTGCTACATGAACTCTATACCTACATGCATCCCTCTCAAAATCTTTAAAAAAAAACCAAACCACTAAAAAACCCTATGTTTAATTAGCCTTTGCCTAAAACAAGCTCTATTCTCTCCCTAGTGTTTTGTTACCATCCAAATGTAATTACTTC
This sequence comes from Phaethon lepturus, assembly GCF_000687285.1. Classification (NCBI taxonomy): domain Eukaryota; kingdom Metazoa; phylum Chordata; class Aves; order Phaethontiformes; family Phaethontidae; genus Phaethon; species Phaethon lepturus. The sequence goes on along the minus strand of NW_010536815.1, from coordinate 5,014 downwards.
CCCCAAGAACTAAGGCTAATGACTCTCAAGTCATTCTTCCTGACTCTTCAAGCACACTGGTTAGTCCTACATAAAACAGCAACGTTATAAACAACTATCACAGGTGAATTGAGCTACAGAACTAGAAAAGTACAGAAAAAAGGCACAATAACAATAAAATAAAAAGTTTATGGCCAAATAAATCCTAATCTGACACCTTGCGGCTCTTTAATCTTTTAGCACAGACTGAAGGTAAGAAGGCAAGATGCTAAGAACCACCCACAGCTCAGTATCTTCAAGTCTGACTGAAGTCTTTGTTCGGGTACCTCTTGGCCAGAACACCATTCCCCACTCTCTGAGCCCAGCCTCTGATAGACAGAATTGTATCTTATTTCCAAACAGTTATTTTTGGAGGATAGAGGGATTTATTCTGTATGGACTTACTCTGATATAAAACCTTGCCTCTGATTGCAATAAAAAAAAAAAAAAAAAAAAAAATCTGTGTGACAACTTTTGACCATGCAAACTTCTGAAAGAAGCCTTTCAGAATTACAAGCCTCCTTTCCCATAACATTCTTTGGCAAGAGTGAATGGAGGACAGCAGAATTCTTCTGGTGCAGGCAAACTGGCTTTGCGTACTCCTTGAGTTTTGGCTTTGCATTTCTTTGCAAAATTCAAAAAAGTAAGTTTTCACATAAATGCTTATAGGTCTGGAGGCAACAACTTATCACAGCTTGAGGCAAGTCAGCTGTGGATTTGAGCAGACTGACAGAGCATGTAAGAGGGACAGCTAAACAGTGTCCTCTGAAACTCACATTGACTCCTGTACCATGAAGTACTGAAGAGATGCAAGGAGCCGTTGAATCCAATGCAGGTGCTGCCTAGGAGGTACAGAAGAGAGATGGGTTCTGGCATCTTCCACTGAAAGCAGCAAGTTGTGCTTTACCGCTCCTTCCTCTGAAGAGGGAAGCACAGCACACGTCCCCGCCTGTCAGGCTGAGAAGTGAAACTCCTCTCTTTGAAAGCACAGATGCTCCAGGGAGTGTGATGGAAAATCTCTCCATCAAACCAATCCCTGTGAGTTTCCAAGGAGTCCCAAACCCCAACGCTCTGTCAGAAATGATACCTAGCTATTGCTAGGCTTTTCTAGAAAGATGCAGAGTGCCAGCTGTATGTCTTTGGCAACGATCAGTGAACCACAGCAAAAGCTTGCCTTTTTTCATGGAATATTTATATTAATATTGTTGCTGCTGTCCTCTTCCAAAAGTTCAATTTGCAATGGTGTCTCAATCCCAGCTTAAAAAAAAAGAACATGTAAATCTGTATCACATGATGTGCTAACCCATCACATGAAACCTCTCTCCACATGACAAGCTGTCTGAGACACACTGCTATATATACACAATAAAAACTGTGGGAAACTGGGATCCAAAGAAGTGCTTATTTAGTTTACAAAGCTGGAAACTTTGTCTTTATTCAGCTGAGGTTTTAATCAGACTAATGTACCCTCAACTCAACACACAGATTTATCCATATTCCCCTGTATAAATTTCTATAAGCTGCAATTACCATATGTAACTACATATGTTGGAACAACCAAAGCAAATTTTTCAGAGTATAGCTACTATATGCAGAGTAAAACTAGACTCCCATAATCAAGAAATGCCAGACCTGCAAAGCCAGAAAGGAAAATCATCTTCACAAGCTATTAGTTCACAAACTTATGTAAAATGAAGAATGGAAAATTGTTGTTGTGCGTGACAACAGTGTTCAACTCAGGAATATAGACCAATGACTTTAGTAAACGCTGCTGCAGTGGCATCTGTGCACCCATGTGCCTATTGCACACACACACACACAAAGTGCCACCCTATGTATAAAAATCAGAACGCTGTTCAGCATGCTGCAAGCCATCTGTAGGTACAAGAAGGCTATACGTTGTAAGATCAAATATAACAATAAACTACAATGAACAGCAGCAGCAGAAGTTGCCAGGAAATTCTAATTAAAAGACTATTTTGACCAAAAAAAGCAGAAAAAACGTATTTCTAAGAGAAAACAGGCTTTCTATTCTCCTGTACCTTCTACCAGCAAGTGTTGGATTTAGCAACAAGCATATTTATGTTCAGACCCCACACTATTAAGATCGTTACCAAAACCTTTATAGTTCTAATACCATATGACTTCCCTAAAACCTTCTGCCTATCCCATTATATGTTAAAGGAATCCACAAAGTTACGATCAAAAGGTAGTGGTCCAAAACACACTCACACCGATTTCTCAATTTCCTCATAGCAGCTACGCTGACAAAACTGGAAACAGCGTGGCCACACTTCAAAAGGAAAACTCAAGCCTCTCTCACTGAGTATGTCACTGAGGTCCCCATAGAACAGCAGCTATCTTGGACTGAGAAACTTAAAATTCATATACAGAGGATGGTGAGATCACTGAAATCAGTGCCTCCCACTGAAATCAATGTTTTCCTTTCGTTTTTGAGAAAAGCAGGCATTCCAACCATGGCTCGTACATTCATATGGAAAAATCTTTTAGAATTTCGTAAGAGAGAACAAAATAGAAGTCCTTTAAAATTTGATAGGAACTAATCCTTAGGAAGAGGTAATTTATTAGAATTCTAAAATAATTGCTGTAAAGTTCTGTAGATTTAAAAATTGAGCATCTGTTCTATATAACTTTTTAATTGCCATACAGAATTGGAGAAGAAGCGTATATTTTCTTGTTCATTTTTATAGGTTGGTTCATAATTCATGTAGAAAGGTTATCATTTTCTATTAAATGCCCCAGCACTTTTTCATACAGGAGTCTTATTCTTTTCTCTCTGTTAATGTCTTATTTGAGGAGGGGAACATAGTCAGAAGCCAAGTCTCCATTATTTGCTTTGGACAGTCAGTTTTGCAGCTGAGCCCATAAGGTTTCTCCATATAATTATAAAGCATGTCTGAATATTTCAGTGGTGGGTGGACAATTACATATGTCAAAACTTTCCTTCCAGATAATAACAAAACTGCATGGATAGCAAACCTGTTATATGAAACTTCAAATTAAATACCCAACATCATATCAATTCTTCATCTGAAACACCCTGCTGGGCAGCACACATGGAAATTACCTTATGTGAAAGAAAGAGCTATTCAGCAAGGCAAGCATTAACACTATCTGGCATAAAAATCTTGCTTTGGCATAGATTTTAGGTCAAGAAAGAATAAACAATGGCACAAGAAAACCTCCCAGCTGAATATGTTAATGCTAGTTAGAGAAAGTAAAAGGTGAAAACTCCCTTCAAGACCTTTTATTCTTCAGATAGCATATGAATTACCTGAACAAAATTCAATTTCAGCCAGTAGTTCAAAAGCATTCTCTCAAGTATCATTAAAAAAGCATCATCATGACTCAGAAAGTGTAATTTTCACTTTAATCACCTCATGTACCTACATAAGCTTTGAACCCTTTTCCCATTTTCTGTGGTTTTATTACAATACTACATAGATTGACATTCTGTCCATTTTTTCAGAGTAACAGTAGTTCCCTCTGCTGCATATAGAGCAAAATTGATGATCACTGTATAAAAATGCACTTGCACATGAGCAACAGGAAAATGTGCTGACACATACCAAACTAAAGATTCTTAACAAATTAAAATGCTCGTGAGGTAGGATGTCTGATGCCCTCCACAATAACTTCTAGACAGCTCTTCCAAAATGTAATCATTTTATTAAAGCTATAATAGTTCTGTAAACAAAAAGCAGTTTATGATTGTTTCTGTATGTACCAAGATGTGTTTGGCATTGCAGTTTGCAAAAGAGAATTTCCTGTTTACAAGCTCATATTCTTTCCCAAATTCGAATGCATACTTGAACAAAACTCTTCCACACGACTCCTCATCTTATTTCAAGCAAGAAAGTACTTTGATGAGCATTTTTCTTGAAGTTAACTATAATACTGCAACAGTTTGACCCCTTCATTTCTTAAAAAATAAGAAGAAATAAAAGAAAAAGTATTGACAGATGAATAACAACATTTGGCTATTACAACATAATACATGGATATAAACAACTTTCTAGATCTGAGAAGTCCCATTTAGTTCAACGATGCAACTCTATCACATAGTTGGCCATGTATAAATGCAGCAAATCCAAGGCCTTTGTTTGTCAGGTTTTCTCAACAGCTGTTAAGCATCATTCGCGTCAGTCTGACTTTTTATTATATTTACAATAATCTATACATTATTTTAGACAAAAACCTCATGGAATTATGCAGAGACATTAATTTACCTTATTTTCCTTTCTAATATGTTCAAAAACCAGTCTTTTTTTCCTACTATTATTTACCCATATGGTCATGGAAGAACACGTGTTAGTTATGTTCTCACTACATAATCATGTAAGTTAAGAGTTAAAATGCGTTATATTAATGAACCCGAGTATTTATTTCTGTAAAGGAAAGCTGCCGAAGTCACAAGGATAGAAATTAAGGTGAACAAATACACTTTGAGAAGTATGATTGTGTCATCCACGTACCACTTAAAACATTGATGTGGAGCTGTTCCTGAGAGCCATGGGAGAACTCAGTCCCCACATCATTGATTTCCAGGCTTCTGGGTTAAGATTGCCCAAATTCCTATTTTATTTGCCTGAAACCAGTCTATCTCTGCTGGCTTCAACTGAATTACTTTTGACTTACGGCAAAATAAAGGATTTATTATCAGATTTACAACAACATATAGGATGTAAACTAGCCACAAGACAATCACATACCCTTGGTCGCTAGTAACCTCTTTTAGTATCATGCTAGAACCTAACATTGCTGCATACATTATTCAGGTCCAAAGTCAGCATATTCAGAAAAGTGCCATATTTACTTACACGGACATTTTATCACCTGAAACAGCTACCAGGTATATAGCCTGTTATTTTGCCAGTTATGAATTTGTAGTGTTAAAAACCTGTTTCATAAAACTGTTAAGAATTACAGTGCCCTTTGCCAAATGATCACAGAATCACCAAGGTTGGAAAGGACC
>NW_010536814.1:6063-14713 GCF_000687285.1 Phaethon lepturus | reverse complement strand
TAATAATAATAATTTGCCACCCATTGCAGGAATCCATCATTAGGGAAAACTACCATCAATACTAACCCCAAATATATTACCCTGCCAACATAATAAGTGTCCGTCTAGGGTTATTTAGGTTATTTAGTTGTAGATATAATCCCCCCATCTTTGCATAATGACTACTTTAGAAGAAAAAATATGTAGTCAGAGGTGAATATATCCCAACTGAAATGCATCTATACTCATGCAGTAGCATGGGCAGCAAACAAGAGGAGCTGGAAGCCATTGTGCAGCAAGAAAACTATAATATAGTTGCCATCATGGAAACATGATGAGATGACTTGCACAACTGGAGTGCTGCAATGGATGGCTATAAGCTCTTCAGAAGGGACAGGCAGGGAAGGAGAGGCAGTGGGGCAGCCTTGTATGTTGGGGAGTGTCTTGATTGCCTAGAGCTTAATGGTGGTGATGATAGGGTTGAGTGTTTATGGGTACGAATCAGGGGGAAGGCCAACAAGGCAGATATCATGGTGGGAGTCTGTTATAGATCGCCCAACCAGGATGAAGAGGCAGATGAAATATTCTATAAACAGCTGAAAGAAGTCTCACAATCACAAGCCCTTGTTTTCATGGGGGAGTTCAGCTTAACGGATGTCTGCTGGAAATAAAATAAAGCGGAGAGGAAACAATCTAGGTAGCTCCTGGAGTATGTGGAACATAACCTGACACAGCTGATGAGTGAGCCAGCTAAGGAAGGTGCCCTGCCCACCGGTTGTTTGTGAACAGAGAAGGACTTGTGGGTGACGAGATGGCTGGAGGCTGTCTTGGGCATAGCAATCACAAAATGATAGAGTTTTCAATTCTTGGAGAAGTAAGGAGGGGGGTCAGCAGAGCTGCTACCTTGGACTTCTGGAGGGCACACTTAGGAGCCTGGTTGACAAAGTCCCTTGGGAGGCAGTTCTGAAAGGCAAACGAGTCCAGGAAGGCTGGACAGTCTTCAAGAAGGAAATCTTAAAGGAGCAGGAACAGCCTGTCACCACGTGCCAAAAGACAAGCCAACAGGGAAGAAGACCAGCCTGGCTGAACAGAGAGGTTTGGCTGGAACTCGGGGAAAAAAGGAGAGTTTATGACCTTTGGAAAAAGGGGTAGGCAACTCAGGAGGACTGCAAGGATGTTGTGAGGTTATGCAGGCAGAAAGTTAGAAGGGCCAAATCACAACTAGAACTTAATCTGGCTACTGCTGTACAAGACAATAAAAAATGTTTCTATAAAAACATTAGCAGCAAAAGGAGGGCTAAGGAGAATCTCTGTCTTTTACTGGGTGAGGGGAGAAACACAGTGACAAAAGATAAGGAAAAGGCTGAGGTACTTAATGCCTTCTTTCGCTGCAACTACTAACTTTCTTTCAGGGAAAAGTCTTCCAGAACAGAAAACATAGTCAAATCTTCAGAGATCAAATTTTCATTAAATTTAATATAACCTTTTAATGGCAAGATTATAACATTTTTGTATGTGATCAGGTTAGGGAGCATTACAGCAGCAGTGTACATACCTTTAAAATATATCTTATTTTCTCCTAAACTACATTAATAAATGTAGTAAACATCATTAATTTTAATACAAACAGTCCTCCAAATTTTTTTTATACAAGAACAATTTTATCTGATCATTAGGAAAAATGCCAAATTTATATATTTGAAATACTTCACAACTATTCAGCCAAAACTTCCTTTTAAGAACCCACTCCCAAAAATATATTATTCATATTATCATATAACCACTCTAGTTATATGTTATATAGTTATATATAGCTATTCTAGTTATATAACTGGAACTGAATGAAATCTGCAAAGTAGAAGAAAGTCAGGCAATGGCATTAACCCCAAACTGATCAGCTTTTAACAAGAATTGACAGAATTTTTACTTTCATGTGAAAGGCAATAATTGCATACAATCTGCTTCCAGCTGAGTGGCACTAATTCACTAGTTATCTTGAAAGAGAACTAAGATATTAATACATTTGATTAAAAAGGATTCTGGGTATGCTTTCTTACCACCCACCTCCATTTGCTAAAAAATTAGTAGAATCAATTGAGAGGTTAAAATCAAACTTAATACATTGATAAGTGTACAGTATGAACACCGCAGTTAAAACTCGTGAAGGAAAAAACCTATAATGTTAATGCATGGTGTGGTGAACTAGATAAAATCAGGTCAAAGTCCTAGATCATTGCAGATTAAAATAAGATAACACTGCAGGAAAAATTTTGGTAGCATAATTTCTAACTTTCTAATGACAAACCATATCGCATTCAAGAAGAGATGACAGGTGCTGACAGAATGGAAAGAAAAGAAAATAATCAAAGTGAGAAACAAAAGACTAATCTGATCCCAGCGTGTACCATTTGCTAAATTTTTTTCCTGCCCTTAGAGTTGGGAGGGGAAAAAAATTTCAGTTCTGAAGTCAAAGCTCAGTAGACCTGCCCTTCTTTCTCCCAGCACCAAAGAAAGAGAGGGAAAAAAACCACTAAAAGACCAAAAGTGCTTCTAATCCATAAAGCATTCCCATTATAAAAGAAAACTAGAAACTTGAATACGGTAACTCTGATCAGGAAAAAAAAAATTATTTCTACCTCCTGTGTACTTCTTCAGAGAAATTAGAAGTTGAAGCAAGAGCAGAATAATGATTTTCTCAACATTTGCTTTCCAGTCCAACAACTTCCAATAGATTTCAGGACACACCACTCCCACACAGTCTTCTCAAAGTCAATAAGATTGTCTTTCTTCCATCACATCATTGTATGAAGCATTTTCATTCTGTTCTCTGCTATAAAGCAGGAACTCCCTGTTCCTCTAAGTCCTCTTTACCTGTAACTAATTTATCGAGTATCACTGTCTCACAGAAGCAGAGCTGTGTGTGAAATCCGTGGTGATCAGGACCTGATGCACTATGTGACACAAACCATTACATCACATGACTATATGCATTTCACAAGGTGTTTAACTCAAACTAGCTCCAGTCTGGTCCTATGGACCAAACACCCATCAGTGGGCAAGGTCTATTAGGTGTGCTCCTGGAGCTCGTCCTCTGCTCTGGTCTAATGCAAAGGTATCGATTTCACACTCACTACAGCTGCTCTGCTTTAGGTCACACAGTGAGCAGGAATAGTTGGGACAGTTCTTTCAATAAGGCACCCCTCACTGGAACCAAAAATGCTGGCATTCTGAACACATTTAATGCATCTCAGAACAAGACCTGGCCTCTCCTCACCCCCAAGAAATATAAACAGGTCTAGCTTTCTTCCAGAGTTTGGAGAGAAAATATATTGTAACGATTAAAATAGAACCACATTAAACAGTTTTGCTATCCATCACAATAGTATACATTGGAGGATTCATCTATCCTAACCTTGGTTGCTCAAGACTTAGCCAATGACCAAAGGCTTTGCAGGCAGCAGGAGCTGACCTGGTGACCTTCCCAGTAGAGGTCACCCAAAGTCTATCTCCAAGAGAAACAACTCCTTCAGAGATGCCTGGTGTTTTCCATCAACAATAAAACAAGCTTACTCTTTGTATCACTTCTAGGTATGCAAGTGAGGGCAAACAAATCCTTCTCATGGTCTGTCTGCATGTCTCTGTCTGTCCACATGAAAAAAACAGCAAGAGCAGGGAGAAATCTGGAAGAAAGAAATCTCCCTGGGCTTCTCTCTCATAACTGGAGCAGAATCAGCATAGCCCAGTTGTGACTGCAGCAGTATTCATCTTTAGTCCTGAAACATATCCATGTGCCCAAGAACTGGAAATTACGCTGTTAAAACCTAGATGGAGTCTCAACAGAGCATATACCTTAGTAACTAGATTAAAAATAAATAAATTTATCCACCAGGCTTTCCCATGTTACTGATTTTGGAATTAAGACATCTCTGGCACGACACTGCTCCTGAGGGTTTCTCAGCAGTCATGCTTGCTCCACACTTTTCTAGAAGTCATCCCAAACAAAAGATATAGGAAGTATTTTCTTACAAGTTTTTCTCGAGCAAAACTCCCATATATCTCAATTTTCTCATCTGTAAACAGCTAAGTGGTCTGAAAATTTCTGAATCACTCTGATACGTTCTGATAAATAAGACTAAATAGAAACTAATATTAACAAGTAACTTTTCTCCACCAATTGTAAGTCAACCTTCAATAGAGTTAGGATATCTTGATCCAAAAAATAATATCTCACTAAAAGTATTGGAGGGATACTTTCCAGCTATGATTTGCAGAGAGATTAAATTAAAAGGTGACATTCTCAACAGAGAATAGCTCCTTCAAAACATACTTTCAGTGCAATTAATACAAAATTGAACTTTATGCAATAAAGGCACATGCATGGCTTGGGAAGAGTCCTAGGAATTAAAGCACTTGGGAGATTACTGATAGAAGCTTAACACTTACACAATGGAATTGTGTTAAATTCAGAGTGCGTGCTTCATTTGGAAAAAAAATCATTAAAATAAACCACAGAGTCACTGTGTGCTGTCTCATCAAAGCAGCTTTATCCTAAGTCTAAAATGCTTAGTTATGCTTCTTAAATTAACTCAGACAATACTAGAAACTGCATTAAGAGTAACCACTTTTCAATTGGAGCTATGTAATACTTAGAGCAATTTCACACTTTAAGGAACTGTAGGAAATATTATGTCACTTTTATCAATTTTTTTATTATTTTATATTCTACCACCACAACAACAAATAAACCACTTTCCTTTTTTAAATATTGTTTATGTCTAGTGATTCATTTAATCCTAAAATCTAAGCTAAATGAATATGAATCTCAGTCTATATGCATTACTGAGTTAAGGTGAAATGTAATACGTTCTCATAGCTCATCAGAAGATACTAGCGACTATCACATACCTTCCTTACTGGTTCTAACCTCTTGTTACTGTTGCTTTGTACTTTGAGTGACTTTGTTTACAGTGAAAGATCACAAGTGGGATAAGCAAAGAAATGAAAGAGCAAACAAACAACCCCCTTCCTATGCTCTAAGAGGGCTGCCGCTAAGACACAGTAATCTTTCCGCTACTCTAAAACTCTCATAGAGCAGCAGCTGCAGGAAGAGCTTAGAGGGACCTTGATGCTACTCCAAATGGTATTTCTAGAGCCATTCCTAGATGGCTCTAGAATGAATGAAGGGAATGAATCAGAAACAGGGAATGAATCAGAAACAGGAAATTAATCAGAAACACCCTGATGCCACCATTCCCATCTCCCAATCACACAAAGCACACCCAGAGCTCCTGACTATTTCTAGGAAAGAATGTAGAGGTGACAGGTTGGACAAACCCCAAACAGCTGAAGGAAACATGTTATTGTCCTCAATCACAGGAAAAAGAACTAAATCCCATTCCCAGCCTAAAACTCCCAAATACCTTAGCCTAGCATACAGCCTCTAGATCTTCCTGAATCCCCACCCTTCCTCTACAGTCCTTACTCAAACTGCTGCTTCTGCCCAGGTCATTCATCAGGTAGTGATCACTACACCTGCATTAAAGCAAACAGCTTTCAGTTGATCTCTTAGAAAAAAACATGGTTTTATCTACAACCTGCCTAGAAAATCGACAGATTTTCTTTTCTTGCAAAAGCTTGAAGTCTCAGAGTACCAATGCCATAGAAACTGCCATGGCAAGGGTCTGCCACCGTTGTGGTGGTCCTCCTGCAGCAAACAGAACTAGTTCCAGAGTTGCTCTGAGTGCAGTTGCAGCGTATCAAAAACTGAGATAAAAAGGAACATTTTCTCATCTCACCCACTCCTGCATGAGATGCACCACACATTGTCAGACTGAGAGCTGACAAAGATGTGACTGAGATTTTATATCCCCAAGTGGTTTTTTCCAGAGTTTAGCACAGTTGCTGTTTTTCACAGTTATATATTGTCTACCATCAGCAGTAATAGTTTTCAGTCCTTATCAGACATATTGGATGTTTCTGTTGAATTACAAAGTTTAAAATTAATGTAATGGTTATAGATAATGACAGGTTATTTCAAGTATGGCAACAAACTTTTATTGCTTTTTCTTACTGATTTAAGATTCTAGACAACTGCTAAGAATTGTGTATTTACCACATCAAAAAGACAACTCATCTGAGTGAACAAATTCCTATGTGTATTTTTTTCAACTATATAAGTGGTACCTCCTTAAACAACTCTAATGAAGACTATAGCTGAATGGCATCAAAACATTCAGGAAAAATTTGAGTCTTGAGAAGTTCAAAGTTAGGCCAAAAATTTTCCAAAGTGATAAATGTTTAGAGGTCCACTACACTAATGAGAGACAAAATTGTTCCACCCACTCCCGTGGCTGTATGTCAGTATCAAATAACTCAAATCTGAAATACATGAAACTGTTACACTCAAAATTTTGCAAGACTAATAGGGAAACACAGAAATATGGAGCTAGGAATTTTAAAGAGTCCAATTGCTAGTTTAAAAGTCAAAATTTTCTATGAAAATTCTCATTAATCCAGTTAATGCACATGACCTTCTAAGTTTCTAACCCTTTTCCTCCTGTCATGTTCATCTCTACAATGGCCCTCTAGGTCCTAATGTCAGCAGTTTCAATCTGCCTCAAGAAGAATGGGAGAGTATTGAGAGAAGTCATCAGCAACCTGAAGTCTTCAACAGGAGGGCGATTATGCCCTTTTAGGGGCATAATTCAGAGAATCTTTATCTTTGGTCTAGGGTACATTTGGGTCTAATTTAGCATGTTTTCTTGAAAGAGCTTTCCTCCTTCTCTTTGGTTCCCAGGTGAAGTTGGAAAGTCACCCAATGCCTCCCGCATCCTCAGCTGAAATAAAGGGCTGTTGTTTGTTCAGGGACTACATGCATTTCTCAGACCTTTGCTGTAAGTAGTTATCACAAAGCTTACACTAAAATGGGCTAGGTTACAGTGCCACTAGAAAATTGTTAAAACAAGCTCAAACACGGCAAGACAAACCCTGATGAGTCCTGAGACCCTGCACTGTCAAACTGACATGAAGGCTATGGCCTGTGAGTAGTAATAGCAAATATCTTACATACCAGGCTATACGAAAGGGTGAAGAACAGTACAGTATTTTGACATTTTCATCCTTGACCACTTCCGTGTAAGTCATCCAGATCTATTCTGTGAGCCCTTTCAACAAAAAGTGAGTGGCACTTTCCACCAGTGGCACATAATTTCAAAATCTTCAGGATGCAATATCTAACACTGAAACTCAGCACATTCCTATTCCCAGTAAAAACCTACTGATTAACGAGCCTTCTGCTTGTCTCTATAAGGCCAAAAGCCTCACTGACTGCAGTCAAGGAAATCTGAGGACTCCAGATAATACTGAAGCAATTACACCATAACTTTCATAGGAGACAAAGTCAGAAATCAGGTAGTAATCAACATCAAAAGATGGCTTCTTGACAGTAGTCAGAGCTCTACCCTAAACAGTTAATCTTCAATGATTTGTAATTTGATACTAATTGTTTTAAAGCCTATAAAAATTCTATTTTGGAAAGCAAATTGCCAAGACACAATAAATAAATTATTGGACATACATCACTGCAAGAAAAATACATTATTAGCATCTACCTGACTTGTGCAAAGAATTTGACACTGTCCTGCACGACATCCTCATCTCTAATTTGGAGAAACATGGATTTAACAGATGGACCACTTCATGGTGAAGGAATTGGCAACACAAAGAGTTGCAGTCAATGGCTCCATGTCCAAGTGGAGACCAGTGATGAGTGGCATTCCTCAGGGGTTGGTATTGGGACAGGCGCTATTTAACATCTTTGTTGGTGTAATGTTTCACAAGGAGGTAGAAATTACTTTATAACAAGCAGTTAAGTATTTTCTATATACACGGTAAATACAGACCACACATTAGTGTCCATCTTCAATATTCTACTAAGATTAGAAGAAACAACTATTAATGGCAATTCAATTAAAAAAAAATCTAATGACAAGATCATAGAAAAAACAAAAGTTACGACTAGTAAATTCAGACTGATCTGTAAATATGTATCTACACAACCTTTCTTTAAAATTAAGTTTTAACAATTGACGTTTTCAATTAACAAAAGGAGTTAGAAAAGGTATCGTCATCACATTTCCAAAGAGACAGAATACACCTAAGTATCATGGTGAACATTTACCTTACCGATTGTCACTTCACACATGGGAACAAGAAGTTAGCAATGTCCCTGAAGTAGATTCTCAAAAGATTTAAAATGTCAGCACTCCTTTAGATTTTTCTCGATTTACTTCATATCTTATCACTCTTCAGTTCCTTTGTTCTTCTTGCTGAGGCTGTTGCAAGCAAGGTGTCAGTTTTGGCTGTAGTCATTTCTGAGGCATAAACCATGGACAGCTTTGTCATAGGAGACAAGCAAAGAGCAACTAGCAGATACTAATGAAGTTCAGCCCCTGGTGGCACAAATGAAATGTTCACAGCAGTGGGTGAAGATATGTATTGAGAAAGTAGGTAGCATAAAATTTTGCAGTACAAATCTACCAGTGCAGGCCTGCGGCACAGCTGGCTGAAAGGCATGTAATAACATCAACCAATGACTCAGGTAAAATTAGGGACTTAATTTGTACTTGAAATCCAAAGAACTGTTCAATAAATAACTCCAGATCAAAAAGCT
>NW_010536814.1:0-6010 GCF_000687285.1 Phaethon lepturus | reverse complement strand
GAAATGAGAATGAATGTCTGGATAAAGCTAGGTCCTCCATCTTGCTGGATGCAGGTGCAGGAATTATTGACAGAGATTAGACGTCTCTTTTAGGTTGGCCCTTGCACGCAGCCCTCTAGCAAGTGGATCACTCACAGGATAATTACACTGTCAGCTCTGTAACCCTTCCCTTGAGGAAAACCAGTCCATGCTGAGGGAATAATACCTATAAAAGTCTAGAAAGACGTTTTGGAGGCAGACAACAAACCGTAGTTACTCAGCTGTCTTCATAGAATCACAGATTCATAGAACCATAGAATCATTAAGGTTGGAAAAGACTCTAAGATCATCAAGTCCAACTGTCAACCCAACACCACCATGGCCCCTAAACCATGTCCCAAAGTGCCACGCCTACATGTTTTTTGAACACCTCCAATGATGGTGACTCCACCACTTTCCTGGGCAGCCTGTTCCAGTGCTTGTCTTCTAACACTGTATCAGAAGGTCCTGTGCTCTGATATCTCCTTCCCTACAGCACACTGTGTGAAATGCTTGCTCTTAAATTTTTTATACTGGAAAAGAGCAGTTCTGACAAGCAGTAAAGAAACTCCTTATTTTTCTCAGATTTTTTTTTTTTCCAATATGACATCATACTGGCAAAGGCTTTCCAACGAAAACTCAGAGAGATCATGGCAATGATTAGTGTTTGCCCAGAGGTGTCCAGGCTGATGGATGTATGTGCAGGCGCATCTGCACAAACAAGCACAGAGACATTTCACAGCAGTTTGGCATCACACTTGTGCCTGCAGGGTGGACAATGACTTCCTGAGAAAACTGCTGGCAGGATACGTGGAGCCCCAGGGCTCTGGCTGCAGCTGGTGTACAGCGGATTACACAGGCACCCTCCATGTGAGCGAGACCAGTACTGGGACAAGAGGCCACCAGAGCTGCTTGTGCTCTGGGACTTCTTGGCTCCATATCAGCCTGGGAAATCTCAGCCTTTTTGTGACGACCTCAGGCCTTGAGCACTGAGAAAAGCTTGGGCAGAAGGGGAAGCCAACCTGCCAGACCACTCACTAACCCTTCTTGCCCTGCCAGCATGGTGAAAGGGATGAAGGGCAGTGCTGACTCCCTGTGGACACAAGATCCTCACCATCCGGCACAGAGCTGAGGCTCAGCCACTGCCACACCTACAGTTTGAAACCGTTTCCCTTAATAATCTCTGTAACCTCCACAGAGAAACGCACAAGGCACAGGTCAACAATGGTTTCATTTGGTCATGGATTCACCTTTCCAGAAGACATAAAATTTGTTGCATTAGAACACATCTCCTTCCTAAGTAATTTTAATAGAAGTTATGGACTTACAAAAAATGCTTGTGAACATTAGTGAAGCCTTCAAAATTCTGAAAATAGTAATTGTATAATAAAGGTTATTTCACTGCTCAGATGCCTATACTGCTGACATGGTGAGACTGCATTTGAATTACACGTACAAAAAAAAAGAAATCAAAATACTCTGTTACTAAAAACTCACAGAGACTTGTTATTTATGAGAAAATGTGTTTTTGTATGTGTTTGGTAATTTCTGGCTATTACACATCAAAATAAGTAGCAGCTAGTTTTCTTGTTCTTCCCCTTACCAATTACGTTAGCCATTTTGGACTTTGGTTAACAGGCACTACACCAAAGTGTCTGATTTTGTACATTTTTATCTTTACCTACCCTCTTTCCACAATGGCTGCAGGGGATCATCTGAACCAGAAACAAGGGGTAAAAAGAGTCAGCAGTGCAGGACATGGAGAAGAGCCATGGATCTTCAAAAGGAGAAACCCCCTAAAAAGTGGTAGGAACAAAGCATCACAATGGAGCGCAAACCTAAGTGAGGCAGACATTAGATTTTCAATGAATAGATGAAACAGAATTTATTTTGAAATTTTAAGTCCTACAAAGATAGAAAACAGTGAGAAAAAAACCTATTCATCCTAAAGGAAGCTAAAAACTTGTTGTTTACATCAAATACAATATGATACCTCCTATTCCAGCATATGAACTCTGAGGAGGTTTTGAAGATAGGAATTTAAGTGGAAATTTTCCTCTTGCTCTCTGGTGATAAATTATGACAGTGTAATCAACAGCTGTAGAAATAAATTTTCTGTAGAATTTTTAAGAATAAAACAAAGTCAAAACCTGCTAACAACATCAAATTAGGCCCCATTTTAGAACTTAATTTTATATATAGCTTTATTTGATGGAACTGGTTTCTCAGGGCTTAATAGACATGGACATTTTTTAAAAGAAAAATGCTTTGTTGGTTAGGAGAAGGAGGCTGGAATCTGAGATGTTTGTTTCTAATGCCTAATTTGTGACTTTTAAGAAACTGAAATCCTTAGTATAGCCATATGCAAAAGAATCATAATATTTACTACCGATGCACAACTGCTGGATCAAATTATTGTGGACAGTCAGACCAGATGATCAGGACAACCTGCTTTTGTCTTAAATTCTGTCTTCCTTTAAGTTACTGCTGTCATACAAAACTAGATTTATTAACATTGTGATGTATCTTTAAGACTCTTGGAAAAGCACTGTTAACACTCATTTGAGTCGTGGCTTTTTGTTATTTAGTCAAGCACAAATGACAGAGTATTTCTGATGACAGGTGGCCATATTACTGACAGAGACCCAATGATATGACAGTGGAAAGGATTTAAGAAAAGAAGGGAGAGGGGATTTTAAAAATCAGAGGGAGTGACAGAAAATAAAGCTAAAACTGGAAAGACAGCCTTAGAACAAAACCTCATGAAACAAACAATAAAATGGATTAGAAATGTGCCAGAATGGAGAAGACAGATTGGGTAAGAGTTGCTACATTAGAGTTCCATACAAATGTCCAAAGAAGTAAATTAAAATTAGTTATTTAGGCAACAGAAGAACACACATCTCTGCTAGCAGATCCACCACTAAAGGGCACAATGTCAGCATTCTCAGTGCTGCAATCAGCAGTTAATTTAATTTGTTAGGAGAATTACTTTCTGAAATTTTAAATAATACTGTTACATGCCTCCCACAGCCACTCACAGCTAAAAGCACTTACAAAATGAAAGCACTGTGCAGCAAAATGAAAACAAATCTGTCACCCACTCAGTAGTGTACACATCTACAAACCAACAGAAATGGGACTTTATCCAAATAGTTTGCTAGCACTACAACATTAAGTTAATCTTGTTGTTGAGCTGGACGTTCCTAAATTTAAATCCCATTGGGTTTTGGAGGAAGAAAAACAGCGACAGCAAGTTATTGCACAGCTGCCTCTGCTAGGAAAAGCTATCCTTTCTCTTCGTTTTCTTAAACATGAGTGAAAGAGGGTGGCTGAGAAAGTGTAACATTCCTTTTTCATACATTGAAAATGAAGTGAGTCTCCAGGATTTTCACCTTCTTTTCACAGGCTGGCATCTATTTTAAAGACTATACTTTCTCCAAGTTTTTGTCCTGGTCTGTTACCAAAAAGAGAATGCAAGGGAAAACATGAGAAGACAACTGCACAACTCATAGCTACAGCTCCTATGCCACCTTGAGCACAAACAGAGCTATCAACAGGAATACAGAGTATATGCAAGTACATAAAAGTTATGCACAGGAGGCAAGATTTGGCAAACATCGGGCTTCTGGCGGATGGAGTGGGTGTTAGCTAGCAATAACGTGTTTGTGCATATGTGTGCATGTGTACATTCACACGGTCTAACACTGGGAACACTTAGGTTCACAGCTTTGCTCCTGAAAGTGAGCTTTCTTTGAAGTTAAGGCTGCTAGTGGAACACGTCCTACCATATGGACAGGCTTTCAGATCAAAACGAAGATTTGGATGAAATACACACAAAGAATCTTTCTCACAATTCTGTAGAAAATTGAGGTCTTCCAGTTCCGTTCTCGTGTAATACTGAGAAGGTTGAACCAACTCGTCTCCCATTCACAGAACTAAAACTCCTATAAAATTAAGTGGAATTAAGATATAAACTTAATTATGACAATAAAAATTAAGCTTTAAAGCCAAAAGATGTGTTCTTTTAATTACTGTCAGTAAGTAAAATATGAATGAAAGTGGCATAAAATGGAAAACTGTTCACTGTGTAACAGAAGCTCGGAATAGCCTTATGGACGGAAAGTAAATGAGCTGGAAAAGAAAGAACAAATGTGCTGGGAATGCACTGGCTTTTTCACTTCAGTTTAGATGGAAATGTATTGGCTTAATAGAGAAACACATTTGCATTTCATTTCTTAACCTTTCTAAGCATTTAAGAATATTAAATCCATTTCCTTGCCAGACATACTAAAAAAATACATATTTCATTGTCAAAATCATATACTCACCACTATAATAATAATTTTTCCCAGGCTCATTAATCTCCAGGTGCAGAAGATATATTTGTTTTAAATATTCAATAACTTGCTTTATTTTACTGAGAACTGAAATGAAAGTATAAACATGAAAACAAAATTAAATTCTGGTTGGATCTGACTTTAAATTTTAACTATCTATAAAATTAAAACATTTTTAAGAGTAACAAGAAACCCAAATACATGTGGCAGAAAGAAACTAGCATCCTCTATCTCCTCAGCCAATGCTTAGGACAGGCTTTAAAGCCCATGCAGCCAAAGGAAATCATGTCAATAGTTTCAAAGTTTTGACTCAAGCCCTTCAGAAGTCATGAGGACTATTCACGAGTATAATATTAAAGTGTAGTCCTACGCCTGCCTGCCTTGCTAAGCCAGTGTACCGTTCTGCTACTGGCGGTGAACCCTAAGCCTGCTTTTGCCAATAGTGTGCAAAATATCGATCAACTCATACCTCCTTAGTACAGTATTTAACTAGGGTAACAAATGCTTTATCTGTCCTATTTTTCTTTGTTCATCTTTCTCTTTCAGGCACCCAATTCCAATATTTTCTTCTAAATTCTGACAAATTATATTGTTTCTTTTTATTTAGTACCTGTCACTACTATTTTCTTCCTGTAATGCAAATAAAACTGTGTAACTAGTGCAGGAATATGTGTCTGAACACGCCCCCTCCAGTCTCTATGAAGCTTTTCATTACATGAAGCTGATAATGTTTTCAGATTGACACGCTTAAGGTAAATGAGATTTTTATTATGATCAATGGAAAAGATTAAGATTCTTCTTCCTTCCAGCCACTCAATGAGTAAATTAAGATTGTGTAAAGCCCAATTTTATCATACTCATAATTATTATCCCTTTATCACCATCCTCAGATTTTCTGCCCAAATGAAGATTGGATGAACTTAGAACGTAGGTAAAAAATTAAAGACAAAAAGAAAGAAGTAAAACAGTATGTCCTGAAACACCATAAAATAATTATGAATTAGGCAGCCTAACTTCATGTGTCTTTTTTTTTTGGTTCTGCTTCTTAGTACCAGGCATTTTACATACATTTCATAGAGGTAAATCAAAGGCTGATGGGTTGCCCTGTGGGGCCCAAAGGATGCCCGTCAAATGATACCAATAACCAGTATTTTTGATCCAGTTCTTCGAATTTCTAAAAAAAGTGAGAAATCTTGTTTCTCTGAATACACTATGAGTCAAGTACAGAAGGATGATTTGTTAACACTCAATGTAAGACTCCTTCATCCAAGACTTTATCTAAAAATTCTCTACAGGTTTCTCTCAGGCCTATGTTCCCAAATATTTGTTCCCACTGTGGCTTTGATCTTCACTGCCATATCCTCAGTTTTCCTCCTCTTTCTCTCATCCACCAAAAGAGGGACAGACAGCAGCTTTCTTGGTACATATGTGGTTTAGTTTGTCTGAGTTTTGGATAGTGCCAAGTACCAGCATTTCAGGTAAAGGTTTAGCTACCTGATTGCATGAAATAGCTAATGTTTTGTTTCATTTACTGCAACAAAGAGGTATTTCATTCACAGTGTGAACAAGTTTTAACTCAACACCTCCAGTTCATAAAATTCATACAAGTAAAAGAGCTAACTGGCTTTAGTAAAGCCTTTGACAGTGTCTCC
>NW_010536813.1:29317-39304 GCF_000687285.1 Phaethon lepturus | reverse complement strand
TTTTATTCCTCTGTGCCTCATTGAAACTTGCCTGCAACTGTAACATGTTTTTAGTGAGGGATGTTGTGAGACGTGCTGTCTGCTCAGAGCTGGGAGAAGGAGTTGTCTGCAGATGAGTGAAAGGCTTTTTAGTACTGGTTTCTTTACACCAAAGTGCCATAAGATTTAAATAAAGAACAGACTCTTCAGTCAGGATTCTGGGTGCTTCTTGCAACAAAGGGTCTCCTATCGAAGCAACCCCACATTTCTCTATTATGTTCGTATTTTCCCCTGTCATGGAATGGAAGTGGGCAAGCAGGCTGCTGAGCTGGGCTAAGAGGTCCCTACTGACCTGGTGCACCCAGGAGGAAATGAGCTGCTCTGCTCGGGCAGATCAGACCCGCAGCCAGCAGGAGAAAGCAGGACTGTCTGACAAGGGCTGTGGAAAGGGAGGGAAAGAACTGTATGTGGCTCAGGACATGAGCCTGGCTCACTGTCATTCTTTCTGCTGGGGTGTTTTGTGAGAAGGTGTAAGATACGGGGTTGTAATGCTTCCTGGACTGTCCTCTCTTCACAGCATTTGGTGTCAAGAAGCCAATTCCAACAAGCTCTCCTAATCCCCAGCCTCTTCCTTCTCCTTTTGTACTGCGTACATTTGTTTAACTTCTGTTTTATCCTTGTTTTCTCCCTTTCCCTCCCTCTCCTTCCCGGCCTTCCGTAACGTGTCTCACTGAAGAGCAGCCCAGCTGCTTCTCAGACCCTGCTGGGCTCCGGGCTGGAGGGGGTGGGCCACAGCTTCGCTTTGAAGCATCACTGTGGGGCTTTGCAACTGTACGAGGAGAGGAAATTGCTGCCTCCTCCTGTAGCCACATGGTCAAGTTCAGCAGCATTAGAGACGAGCTTGGGCTGCTTTTCACATTGAATTTTACCACACAAGAAGAAGGTGACAGAAGTATGGTTGAAGGGAAGGTGGAGAGAGGGGGAGGGAAGTACGTGGTTTTGAAACTAAACTTTTCTTCTCTTTCCCCCCCTGAGAAGTTGTGGATCTCTTATTAGCTTAGTGCTTCTCTCCAACCACCTCATGCTGTAGGATGGGAAGGGCTGAAAGGAACTTTTGAGCCGCAGATGGCACCGTTTCAGCAATAAGGAGGGCATGGGGGGTTGCACAAAAGCGCCAGAGATAATGAATTCAGTGATGAAATAATGTGCTTAGAGGCCCGATAAGGGATGTGCTAATTGGCTGCTTGTGCACTAACACTCTGCTCATAATGAAACCCCAGTGACAGTTAAAACTCCGCTTTGCCTCTCTGCTCTTCTTGCGCTGACCAGTAAGATAAATCTGCAGTGGGGTCTGCGAAGGATGTGAGGTGTCGTCTGTGTGTCAGGGAAGTCACGTGCTCTTCCGTTTGAGACCTTTCATGAGGGATGTGCTAAGCGGTAGCAAGTGCTGGTAGGACTGGCAGATACTGGATTCTTCTTGTGTTGGTGTCCACGGGTGTCCTTCCATCTCTGGGCTCTAGTGTGAAGGATTTGACTTTCCGTCCTGTGTATTTTCTGCAGTAGCACACTACCAGTTTCCTCCGTGCCACAGCTGTTTGTGATGGAAACCCCTCAGTGCGGGAGGATGGTCCTCAGTGTGCAAGCTCCGATGCTGGGTGGAAAAGTGAGGTTGAACAGGGCTTTTTGGGAGGCACAAGGAGACAGCAAATTCAATGCGTTATCTGTATATCTGTTTATTAATGAAATGGTTAATGATATTACCGCTACGTTTACCCTTCAGTTTCATAGCTAACAGCGCAGCGAGCTACGTGGAACAAACCACAACATTCAGAGCTGATATTCCAAGATGCTCAGAACCCTGGGGAGTTGCTGTTGTATTAAAGTATATTCATTTAGCTGTCAGGGATTTTTGCACACTTGAGATCTGTAAACTTGATTATTTTAAACTCATATCCTGAAGGCTAAAGTAGAAGTGAATGGTGATGTAAATTCTTGTTATTTTCTACTTCAAAAGTATATGGAATATTTGCATTCTTACCTGTAGCTGAGATTGAAAATTTTGAGAATTTTGCAGATCTCTTTTCCCTGTGAAAATTTTCATCCTCATTTTTTAACCAGAAGTTATAAAGTAATTCAGTAGCATACATCATATTTCTTCTTCTCATCTGCAGTAAGATACAACAAGCCATTCTTCCTACTGTCAAAAACCTAACTTTTTTAGAGACAAGATGGTTGGGAAAAAACCTCGATAAACTCAAAATATGCATATCATTTTCCAAGTGCAGTACATGCTTTTAAAGGTTTTAAAAGAATGGGTTATGAAATAGTTTAGTTCTGCATGATTGAAAATGTGTGGGTATTCATATGCACAGAAAATTACTAGCCCTGTTTTTGACATCCATAAAGAATGCTATCTGAGGTCACAGAAGGCAACAGGTTTCTGAGGTCACCAATGATGCATTGACATTGCTGGTGGGAGAATCAGGCAGACCTGAGGCCTTTGCAACTTCAATGCTTCCAGACCATGCATTTTCCAGCAAATTTTGCTGTAAGGTAGTGTTTGCTGGGAACATCACAGTGGGGCATCCCATTGTTTCCAGTGTGCTGAACTGAAAGCCAGGCAGGCATAAGCATTCTGAATTAAAGTATTTTTCATAAAATACCAAACACAAACTATCAGAAGTTTTTGCCCACATTCTCCTTGAACATATCTTTTAGATTGGATGTGGATGAGAGAAACGAAGGAAAACAGACCAGAAATTTCCAACATCCAGAAATGTTGAATTATGCAAGTATCAGTTTTAGCGTTAAGCAGTGGGATGTTTTTAAATTAACAGATATTTGGATGTGATTCTTCATTTCCTTTTATCAGTTCTATTCTGGCATGACTTTCCAGAAAGTGGAAGAGTGAGCCTCGTAGCAGGTAAGGGCATGTAGGCACAAGGACAGGTATGACTGAGAAATAGAAAGGCGTGTATCTGTATGCGCGTTGTGTGCAACACCTGTGAAGTGTTTATGTCAAGAGCCACTCATGCCCTGTTAGTCAGAAGGAACTAGATGTGTACTTTAAGAGTAAGTGCAAGTGCTTGGTTGAATTTCTGTGTGTGTGACTGTGAATGCCAAGTTAAGAGCACATACTTCTTTCAGTGAAGCAGAAAAAGTTATGCACCTCTTCAGTGGATGTATAGATGAAGTGTTTGTGAGTTTTGTACAGATGAATGAAGTTCGTGGAGTTATTACAGTTAGCTTGTGATTGCCAGATGTTGGAATATGTGTGCGCATGCATGCTGGCACATCTGTTGTTTGGATAATAGGATATACACATGTGGGACAACTGTGCAGTGTAGGTGTTATTACACTTGGGACCATCGCTTGAGCAGGCGTAAATCAGGGTGGCTCAGTGGAAGGCAACAAAGTCCAGCAGTGTGAGCTTCCTGGAATCAGTACGTGTGACTGCATGTAGGGATTTTGACGTGTGGGATTGCGGTTGGCAGAGTGTGTCAGGATGTGACTTTGGGAGCTTGAGCTGAAGACAGTAAAAGAAAAGAGAAAAGGCCAAGCCACAAATACACATCCAAGGCACACGGATGTTCAGGGAAAAGGAGAGAATACAGGCACCGAGACTGATCCTCCAGGCTAAGCCACTAGTTTTGTGCTGCTGTTTCTCTGTGGAAGCACACGGAAGCTGTGAGATTTTAGAATACTGATCTTTTACATAATTCAGTTGCTGGCAACATCTGCATTAACAAGTTATGCAGCCTGACAGGAGCAGACCTGCAGGATGAAATGGTTGGTGTTCAAGATTTTCAGACTTCAAGATGTTCAGACTGTCCAGACTGTCTGACTTTTGAGTAGCATTAATTTAATTTCATTGCTGCAGTGGAGCTGGGGAGGGCCTGGAGCCTCTCTCAGCCATGACCTCATTCCTTGTTGCACTGCTGCTCCATAGGGAACGGCTTATACCTGCTGTTGTGCCTCCTCAGAGCAAGGGCATGAAGCTTGTGCTCCTCTTTCCCCCCTCCCTTCCTCATCCTGCCTGTCTGCTGAATTGAGGAGGAATGTAACTCGGCGTCTCCTTCCTCTGCTGTACGTGAAATGGGAGTCTCTAGCTACAGGGCTTCCTCATGCCCTGGTTGCTAAATGCAGCCACAGCCTGGCCCTCACTGAAGCATTGTCTTTGTAAGCACTGCACAGAATCGCACGGGGTTATTTTGTCTGGTCAAATGACATAGTATGGAAGCCCACTCATCTGTCCTTTATCACCCTTAGGTCTTTTTCAGCATCCCCTTCCCCGTCTTCTGGCAGCTACAGCTGCTGTGGATGTGCCGCCTACATCAATCTTTCAGCTCATCTGGGCAGTGGTTTAATTGTTAAGATGTTCTTAAACATCAGTGCCTGGTACCACTCCCTGGATGTGGAGTGAAGCATCAGCTTTTGCACCTTTGAAAACTTACAGTTAGTTTTCGATACCACTTTTGGTGGTATTGAAATATGTATCGAAATACTGTTTTCAATAACAGTTACTGTGAATAACCTGATCCCAAGCATCCTTCACTTTTGCAAGTTGTCTGACTATTTTAAAGTTGTTAAGATAATTGTTTCAAACTGATGAGGTACATTCTTGGTTGTAGTTCATAGAATCATAGAATCATTAAAGTTGAAAAAGACCTTTAAGATCATCATGTCCAGCTGTCAACCCAACACCACCATGCCCACGAAACCATGTCCTGAAGTGCCACATCTACACATTTTTTGAACACCACCAGTGATGGTGACACCACCACTTCCCTGGGCAGCCTGTTCCAATGCCTGATGACTCTTCCAGTAAAGAAATTTTTCCTAATATCCAATCTAAACGTCTCCTGGCGCAGCTTGAGGCCATTTCCTCTTGTCCTATTGCTAGTTACTTGGGAGATGCGACCAACACCCACATCACCACGACCTCCTTTCAGGTAGTTGTAGAGAGTGATAAGGTCTCCCCTCAGCCTCCTCTTCTCCAGACTAAACACCACCAGTTCCCTCAGTTGCTCCTCATAAGACTTGTGCTCTAGACCCCTCACCAGCTTCATTGCCCTTCTCTAGACGTGCTCCAGCACCTCAATGTCCTTCTTGTAGTGAGGGACCCAAAGTTGAAGGAGTGATTCCATTTATGGCTTGGCATATGTGTCTGATATTTCAGATTTCAAACTAAATTGTTATTATATGACACGGTTGCCTTTTGTAGCACAGGCTGGATCGGAGCTTCTAATGTATCCTTTCCAAGTTCATGCACCATATTGTCATAATGCAGTGCTGCAACCTATTCAGTCTGTTGTGGTTCTGTCCCCCGTGAACTCATGCCAACTCCATTCCCTGTTTTGTCACTTTGAAAAATAATCTTTTATGCTCCTAGCTCAGTGTTGAAACACTATAAGTTAAAAAAATCAGCACTGTGCTCAGGTTCTTCCGGAGAATCTTCTCTCTCAACCCTACCTGCATGGCTACGTAGTCAGAGGCAGGAAAATTGGCCGGTTTGGATGCAAGTCAGTTGTATGTGAAGCAAATAAAAGGAAGAATATGTTTATCACTTGTGAAAAATGCCCCAGGCTCATTGTTTAGTAAAAACATCTGGTCACTCTGCAGAGGTGATCAAAACAGCAAACAGAACATTAGGTTGCAAGAAACTTCCTGACGGAAAGTACCATTGAAAATACTATAATTTCTGCTATGTGAGCCAGTGGCAGATCACCAATTTAAAAACCAAATACATTTTTAAGAATTCAATCCCATACATTATGTGTCTTCTGTGTGGGTGTGCGCGTGCATGTATGTAATAAAAATAGAACAGATTCTGTGAGTGAGTGATTAAAATGTTTAGAGTCAAGGAGAAGTTTTGTTATGAATAAAATCTGAAAGGATTTGGATTACAGTCAACAAGTTTAGATAGAGGGCAATCAAAATTGTACTAGGGCAGCAGATAGTCTTCCAAAGTCTGTTTCAGAAAGGGGTGTGGGGGGTCTGAAGGACAGCTTGGCTAATGTAGCATGTGGATGAAAAAAATGTAGCTTAATGATTTGTTGAACTATTACCCAAACCATTCCTATGGAAATTTCCTAATGATTTCCTTTTGAAATGGTTCTGTTTAGACAGGAAATACGAGCAATACGTAGAGTGGTATTTATCTTGTTATAACACTGCAGCAAATGAACACTCATACTAAAAAGGCAATGCATTTTAAAGTGAAAATGGACTCTTTCACACATTTACGTGGTGGAACTCACTGCCATGTGACAGCAGTGCCAAGAGCTCAGTAGGACTCAGGAAAGGGTTGGACATTTCTTGTTATTAAGATGCCAGCTGGCTCCCTGATACTGCTGTCATGATAACCACCATGGTATAGGGATTTTCCCTGTGGTTTGCAGGCCACCAAATATCAGCTTGCAAATATTTAAAATGTTAATCTTCATTTGTTTGATCTGTGTTCATACCTATAAAAAGACGGCAATATTTTCTGGACTTTGCAGTCATTTTAAAATTTTTGGCAATTTCACATTGGTCTCAGAGAGAATAGATACCTCTGCAGCATTAATCTTGTGTCATGTTTTCCTTTCTTACGGATGATTTTTTTTCCTAGCTGGCAGAGAGCAGTCCAAGCCACAGAATCCAGAAACAGACTGTCCCAGAGCTTGTGCCCGCTCCCATCAGGGAAGGGCCTGCCACAGAGCTGGGATCTAGTTTCAAACTCCTGCACAATTTGTGGTTATTTAGAGCCAACATTTTGGTTTAGGCTGGTCTCTAAATATTTGTTGTATGGTTTTATTTATAAGAATAATGACCCTATGTTTACGGGCTACAGCATATAATGCATCTAATGCCTGGTCTCTTTTTTTTTTTAGCTTTCTCTAACTTTCAAGTGCATTTCCACTCTTTAATTTTACACAAACTCTTGGACATTGGCCAGACAAATTCTTTGTAGTCTGTACAGTTCAGGATCTTGGCCAGATTAAAGTTGTCATCAATTTCACCTCCCTCTTCTTTTAATAACATCCCACTTTCTCCCTAGTTCTTCTCATGTTTTTAAAGGTTGCTGTTCTCTGTATTCTTCTGCATTTTCTTGAATATTATGGTCTTTTATTTTATCTCCTGGTTTAACTGAATCTTACTTTTCTGCATGCTCTTTTTAAGCCCTTTACCATTTTAAGTATGGGCTTTCTGAATATTTTCTACTGAGCAGTCTTGTTGTGAAGCTGTGCTCATGATTCCTTAGAATCATAGAATTATAAAGCAGTTTGGGTTGGAAGGGACCTTTAAAGGCCATCTAGTTCAACTGCCCCGCAATGAGCAGGGACATCTTCAACTAGATCAGGTTGCTCAGAGCCCCGTCCAACCTGACCTGGAATGTTTCCCGGGATGGGGCATCTACCACCTCTCTGGGCAACCTGTGCCTGTGTTTTACCACCCTCATTGTGAAAAATTTCTTCCTTGTAGTTAGTCTAAATCTACCCTCTTTTAGTTTAAAACCATACCCCTTGCCCTATTGCAACAGGCCCTGCTAAAAATTCTGTCCCCCTCTTTCTTATAAGTACTGAAAGTCTGCAAGAAGGTCTCCCCAGAGCTCTCTCTGCTCCGGGCTGAACAACCCCAACTCTCTCAGTCTGTCCTCACAGGAGAGGTTTTCCATCCCTCTGATCATTTTTGGGCCCTCCTGTAGACCCATTCCAACAAGCCCATGTCTTTACTGTGCTGACGTAGGACCCCAAGTGGGGTCTCACCAGCGCGGAGTAGAGGAGCAGAATCGCCTCACTTGACCTGCTGGCCACGCTTCTTTTGATGCACTTCAGGATACACTTGGCCAGCTCATGCCCAGCTTTTTTATCCTTGTCCTAAGGCAATGCTGACTGACAGTTGCAGAGAATCTCCTCAGGGAATTTTAGGAATCTCTTGGTTTCTTCTATACTGAAATTTCAAACTGCATTTTCCTCAAATCTAGTCTGAGATACTGAAGACCCAAGCTATTTTTTGCTTTCTGCAATACAACATTAAACACTGAGCCCAAGTTTTGCTACTTCAGTGGGTTTTTTTCTCCTGAAATCTGATTGCCAGAAGCCTCTATTGGGGAAAGATTATGCTTATAAAACACTTTTAAGCAAAAAAGTTACCTCAGTCCAGAGATAGGAGAGTTTATAGAAGAGGTTTTTGGTTGACATCTATTTGATGGGATATTTTTAGTTGTGATGGATAGTCTAAATCACAGTCTGATGAGTTGCAGGCAGTTTTCCTGAGATAATATGGTGGGGTTGGGTATGAAGTCTACAAAGAAATCCTATGCTGTGACACTACTCGGAACACTATTGGTCACCCAACTTACACTTCTGTAATGAGAATTTGTATTTGCCAAGGATGACTGCAGAGCCCAGCAGCCAGCAACTCTATTTTTAGCTGATGCAGCTCAAAACTGGAGCTGGTCTCTTGAATGTCTGGTCCTAAGCTGCATGTTGGCAAAATGTGTAAATTTTCTTTTTCTCAATGTTCTTAAAAAATACAATAGATTGTGAGATAAAAAAATCACTTTAAAGTTTAACTGTGGCTGATATCCTTTCTCATGGCTGGAGCAAGAGTTAACTTTTGAGGGCAAATCCGCAAGGCTAAGTATACTAGTAAACTCCAGCTGCTGTGTACTTCTTTGCCAATACTGAGAAGCCATAAACCCAATTTAACTTGCTGGTTAAACCAGGTTTACAGCTGTTTTGCATTGCTGGAGTGAAGCAGAGCAGCTGGAGCATACCAGTGAATCAGGGTGATTTTTTCTTTGCTGGGTCTTGCATCCCTTTGTTGAGTCTTACATGGAATAAGCCAAAGCAGAGGCAGTCAGTTCTTGGCAGTGCACAGTCAAGTTGATGCAAGACTTGCATTTAGAGCCAAAGCCACTGTGATTTTTTGTCTTTGTGCTTGCTTTTATATTCTCTTACCAGTTGTGTTTGCCATGGGGATATAGGTTTGTAATAATTCCACGCCAGTCTTTGTTTTGCTAAGGACAGCCATCAGCCTGAGTGTATTTTACAACTTTTGCTGACTCAAGTCATCCTATGAAAATACCTTATAAAACTATAATTCAGGAGGATGAAGAAGTCTTTGAGGTTAAAGTGCCAGAGGAATTCTTCACTTCAGAATCAGCTTGTCTCTAATTGATTTCACTTGTGACTATACCAGGTCTCTTTATTTTTCTATGCCACCTTTTCCCATCTAGAAAACGTCTTCCAGTTTAGCCTTTTTGAGTCTGGCTGATGTTAATGCCATTTTGTCCTGTTGTGGTTTCATAAAAGGGTCTTAGGCTGGAAATTAATTACTTGAATGCTTCTTTTGGCTGTCTGAGATTGCAATGCAGCATGAGTATAGATAAAGTTCTCGATTTGCACAAGCTTGTACTTCCTCCAGATCAGTAAATCCTGATACTGGTTGCAACTTGTAGTCACTAATGCAATAATAATAAATATTGTCAGGGGATAGTCCAGATGATCTTTAAAAGGTCCCCTCCAACCCAAACCATTCTATGACTCTATAATCTGTAATAAACAGCATACAAATACTAGCTGTATGTAGTTGATAATGGGCCTAATGCTGGAAGAAGGCACGGTTAATGTTGTAGGGTATATGAATGAATGGAAAACAGTTCAGAAGGATAAGACAATATATAAGAACACCTGCAGAACTACCTTTGTGTTATTTGTTGTTTGCAGCATGTGCATATGGTTACAATCACCTGGGAAGTGTTTAGAAGCCTTTGCCTACAGCAAGAGCAATTGCTGGACCAACTGCATAAAATGCAACCACGCTAATCCGAAAGGCTCCGTCGAACTCCAGCCTGCTTCACCTCTGCTGCTTCTGCTGTCTTTGCCACAGTCTGGCTTCTTGTCTAATTTTGAAGTTACTAAGGTCTTTGTTTTAGCTTCTGCCCAAGTATTAGTTATCGGGGCAAAACAGTTGTATACCCGAAGCAGTTGCACCATCAGCCACCACACCATGGCCAGA